>NC_056730.1:248143304-248273304 GCF_019279795.1 Protopterus annectens | reverse complement strand
TATATATATATATATACACGTGTGTGTGTGCGTGTGTGTGTGTGTGTGTGTGTGTGTGTGTGTGTGTGCGTGTGGTTCCCTTTTATAATCTTTAAATACTGAAATCTGGAATTTCAGTATCCCGAGTCCATAAAGGGGAATTTTTAAAATAGCAAAAGTACATAATCGGGAATTCGAATATCTCGAATTTGCGGTTATGACTTTACGCTTTGTTACGTCTGGTGTTTTCTGTGGATGATGTACAGTGTCGTGTGTGGATTTAGATGTGATTTAAGGTAAGTGAGTATTTTGCAAGGGTTTTGGGTGGAAGTTTGAATGTATGTGAGTGTGTCTGTAAGTTGTACGTGTGGGTTAGGGTAGGGAGGTGAAAGTATGAGTGTGTAAGTGTTGGATGTTTTGATGTTTGTATATGTATGATGGGTGTGTCTGTGTGCGAGGGACTATGGAATGTCTGGGTGTGAGTTTGCTGTCTTTTCCTGTTTGTCCGATCTCTGAGTTAGTATATATAAGTAGGGGGGTGCAGGGGTACTTTCCCCCCGCTTATATGTAGTGTAGATGTGTTGATTTGTGTTGTTGTGTTTGTGTATGTAGTGTGAGTAGGATAGTACATGTGTTATGTGGTGTGTGGTGTGTATATGTTTGCGATTTTGTATTTCAGTTTTGGGGTTTCTGGATTCTGAATGTTCGCCTTTATGGTTTTGAGATACTGAAATTCGAGATTTCAGTATTTGAAGATTATAAAGGGAAAACCATATATATATATATATATATATATATATATATATATATATATATATATATATATATATATATAAAATATATACACACACATATATATATATATATATATATATATATATATATATATATATATATATATATATATATGGGTTCTATACACTAGATCAATTTTCACTAATTCAAAATAGTGCATGGAATGCTCGCTGCAGCGAAAGTGCACTTAATCAAAAGTGCACTTATGTGAAGTTCAGTACAACGAACGGGTGTTATACTGAACTTCCATGCAGTTCTCATGGACCTTAGGGTTAGGGCACAGGTCATAGTAAGGGGATAGCCCATAGGGCTATCCCCTTACCATGACCTGTGCCCTAACCCTAAGGTCCATGACGACTGCAGTGCAGTGAAGGACATGGCAATGTCCTCCACTATGGTGCGATAGTCACAAACCTTAGGGTTAGGGCATGGGTTAGTGTAAGGGGATAGCTTTACTAACTATCCCCTTTCGCTAACCCGTGCCCTAACCCTAAGGTCCGTGACTATCGCACCATAGTGGAGGACATAGCTTGTTTTTTATGTCCTCCACTGTGCTGCGGTGTTTTCGGTGAAGTGCACTTACGCAAATGTTCACTTTCATTAAAGTGAACTTTCGCAAAAGTGAGGCCTCCTGTTACAAGTTCGAAGTAGTGAACTTTCGTTCTTGTAATAGGAATCCATATATATATATATATATATATATATATATATATATATATATATGTGTGTGTGTGTGTGTGTGTGTGTGTGTGTGTGTGTGTGTGTGTGTGTGTATATATATATATATATATATATATATATATATATATATATATATAGATAGATATATATATAGATAGATATCTATCTATAGAGTATGTGTTTGTATAGTTCTATATATTGTACACAGGCTGTGGTGAGTGTGTTTGGCTTTAAAGTTTAATTTAGAAAATTACTTATGCAATTCACACTAATGATGGGTCATATTGTTAGGTGTGCCTGGTAAATGGCATTAACAATGCAATTCTTAAGCAATGATAGATTGAAAGATAATTAGTGTAGTATGAGACAAGACACTGCAAGATGCACAAGAGCCAGTGAGAAGGAATCCAGTATGATCAGGAAAAGGGTGGGGGGGGGGGGCAGGCTTCATTCTCACAGCCTGGTTCTCTTTTGCTCTGTGGGCTTCCCCCTTTTCATTCCTTTTTTCTTTCATGGGCCAGTTCACAGGATAATTGGTGTATTAGTGAGTGGGTGAACAGTCTACATTGGTATAATTGGCATGCATGGCCATGGAAACACTTGCACTGAATGCCACTTGTCGTGAGGATTATGCAAGCCAACATATGAGGTGGTTTGGTATGCTATCCAGTTAAAAGGGTTGCCTGTAAACCAAATGCTCACTGTTTGGTTTAATGTGTAATGTTGGATTGAGGTTTATATTGTTGCTGGCTGCTTGGTTCAGATTTTACAATTTGTGGTCATGCAATAAACTGATCACATTGGCTATACTTGTCATGTTCTTTGTTTTTGTTTTGGAGTAAGCCTTAGGGAGAAGACTGATTTACACTTTTATCCTACGTGCATCAAATATAGATAGTGCCAGCTACAGACATGATAATATATAACAATGGTAAAGCACTATCATATCCTAAATGGTGGAATATAGGAGGCAAGATCAGACTCTTCAGAAGTGCTTTAATAGTCGACATTGCATGCATAGTGAGCACTGCTATGGAAAGATCTGAGATTACTAAAACTATCAAATGGACCACATATGGGTATTTTTTACAACTCTTTCTGTTACAATAAATAGTATATATAGGAACATTTTGCCCCATCCTGTTCACTATCTGTGTAATTGCTGTGACTTAATTTATTTGTTGCATAAAAGGCAAGAGATTAGTGTACAGCTGTAATCTGAGAATCAATTAGGTGACTTTTCTTACACATAGATGTCTCTTTTCCATGTTGCATAATAACATTGGGGAAGGGAAATATTATGGCTGTGGGGTTAGAGTATTGTCCACTTGTTGGAGTGATAAAGTCCTTCAGCCATATCCTCTCTTTTTAATTGAATGGCACCCATTAGGTTCAAAGTCTCCTTCAGAAATCCATTAGCTGGAAGCACACACAAAGACAAGTACCTTGGGTCCAACCCTGATATAGGTGACTAGGCTATGCCACTTTACTCCACTGTCACCTCAGCTGGCTCATCCAGGGTGAGCTTGGTTATATTTAGGACTACCTCTCTCTAAATGATGGGGTCAACACATTATATATAAGTTTATGATACAACGTAACTCATAAGTTCATAGGTCCATAGGTATATACTAGCCTAATGTCCACCAGAGCCTTTTTAAGCATAGATATGCAACCAAAATGTATTCCGTGGACTATTTTACCTTAGACATTTTTTTAAGGTGTGTACGCTAGTTAGGGCATGATTTCACTGATGACTGTCCATCACAAGCATTGATTTCAAACCAGGAGTGAATTTTTGCTTTCCATTTCACTGGTCCAGGTTATGTTTGAATAGTGTTAGTAAAGGCTCTGCTACACATGGATGAGAAGCCTATTCCAGAGAATGTGAATTCCCTGAGATACACACCTGCCCTCCAACATGTCCTGTTTAAATCACAAGTATAGTTTAAATACTTGTATCAAATAGTTCTGAAACTGAAATAGTTCTGAAACTGTTCATTTTGCAGATATGCAAAAGGTCCACCATGGTTGGATCCAAGGATGCCTTGCATGGCAGGCATAAATCACCTCCCATCAGTCTGTAGGTAGCAGAGTATAGCAATAGGGCTTTAAAGCAATCCACATAGGGCATTGTGTCCAACATAAGCCTTTAAGCACAGCTTGCAAATGAGTGGATACATAACTACTTACTGAATGCAACTAGGTGGGGGTGCTCTTATAGCATCCCCTATTTGTTTGGTTCTCATCTGATTTGGGTATAACTTCCTGACCACAATAGGGCAAATCTAATTTTTGCTTAAGGTTGTATCCTTGATATGTAGGCAATGTGAGATTACTTTTCTACAAGACTAATGAGCCCCTTAAAGGGGAGATTTTATTTTCTCTACTTAGAGCAACTGTGGAGTTAGTATTTATAAGTTAAGAAAACATTGTGAGAAACTTCTCTGTGTAGAAGTTTTTCAATTTCTGCATGTCTACTTAATCACTATATAATAAAAAGCGGAAAAAAAATCTGAAAACGGTAATTGAAATACTAAATTAAAAACATCCTAAATCATAAAATAAAAACGTATTTTTAAATATTATTCATATTATATAGAATTATTAATTCTTATTAGGTATTCAAAAGTAATCGAAGCAGGGTAGGCAGTCTATTTCCAGTTGAAAATCCTTTATTAAGCACACATACATGCAATCAAAATAAAACACAAAATAAATAGAATGATAGTTTCATCTCAAACTTTCTAACTAATATACCTATTATCACATTTGGGAGTGGTTTATTTAGTTATAAAACACAGTATATTGGTATACATGTTAACACATTCAAATCCATTCCCCCATCTTTATCAGTGTGATATTCAAACTGGTACTGTCCTACTTACTAAATTAAATGTCCTAATAATTTAAACCTTATGCCTTTTAGATAAAATTAATAAAATTAATAATGATGTGGTACTTCTTATTAAATGTATTATTAAACAAACTCTGAATTTATAAAAGACATTATAATACATCGTTAAAAATATTTAAACATTAGAGCATTTGGCAATCCACAAAATATATTTTTGACATCCTGAAGAATTACATTGTCCAAAACATAACCTATTTCCATAAGTTATTGTTAACAAAGATCACTTTCGTCCTTCCAGACATCTTCAGGTTTGTATACAAGAACCCCCAAAATATATATCTACAATAAATCTTGCTAAAACTAAACAATATGCATATTAAAAAGAGAAAACTATAATTAAAACAAAAATACAACCTTATATGTACATTTAATGAGTAGGTTGAACCAGGAAAAGTACATCATCTTAGTGCTGGCCAGTATGGGACAGTAAAAAAATAGTCCCCCGAATTTACTATTCCTCAGTGCAGGACTAGCTTAGTCCTGCATGGAGGTGGCCATTTAGCAGCAGAACAGCAGCGCATCATGCATAGTAATGAGGCGCACTGCCCGAGCTCCTAGGCTTACATGGAGCGTGTAAGAGTGCAGGGGGCGTGTCTGACAGCAGAGCTCTCAGAATATACACCCCCCACAATGAAGAACAACAAAAATGGGTATGAAATGAGTGGGACTGCTCATAGGTGACTGCATATCCCCACCAACACTCTCACTCATGTACAACAACAATAGTATATATAAATAAAATGAAGAAACACTTTTTTTTTTAATTCCGATTAAAGCTAACCGTAGATGCCCGGGTGTGCCCATCACTTAGCTACGGTTAATGCAGCTTAAATGGCTGAAGAGGATAACAAGGAAGATATATGCAAATGAAGAAGCATAGCAAAAGTGTAGTGGGCAGAACATTTGCTCTATGAGTAGGCACTCCCGGTTCGACTCCCACTGCATCAGATTTCATTTTCCATGGAAAAGCATGTTTTGAGTATTATTTATGTTGCATAACCCACTAAATAACATATTTTCATGAACTGGAGTATTGCAGTAAATGCACATGTGAGGTATCAGTGTCATAATGAATAAGGCACTAGTAAGCACGTTTAAGCACAAATAAGCAGTAGTAAGCACATTTAAGCATGAGTAAGCGGGCTTAAGCTCATTTGCGTTGCGGTCAGCAATGCCTACACTGGTTAAGCAATTCTAAAGCTAACCCTCTGTAAGCAGATGTAACAGCAGGTTAGCAGTGCTTACCATCATGCAAATCCACTTACAACTGCTCAAAAGTGCCTTAATCACTCTGTATCCAATGGCCCTTGCCCATCAACAAAATTAACAGCCATGCGGGTCCCGAATCCAGGACCCTATGGGCCATAGTCACAGTAGTTAACCACCAAGCCATCACAGAAGTACAGAAGAATGAGGTATCAGCAAACAGGTCCTCATCATAGTAAAACCAAACTGAACCTGTGAAAGGAATTAGTATACAGTCATATGTTCCATAATCCACTAAATAACATAAATATGTGAACTGGAGTACAGCAGTAAGACCAGAAGTGAGGTATAATTGTAATAGTGTTGAAGTCCCCAATAAAACACAAGGACCCCATAGAGTGTACGTACACATAAATAATGCATACCAGACAGATATATAAGATGTAATGAATAAGAAATCAATGATAAAAAGGAAATATAATGCAAAGTCTAATGTAAGCAACGCTAAGCATTGCACAGGCCAGCATAGGAGGTGTAAGCAATGTGAAGACCAGTTAACTCAATGTGCCTTGTGGTATGCCCCTTTAAACAGTGCCAACCTTAGTTAAGCAGGTTTGCCCATAGCTTAGACTTTTCAAAACCGGCTAATCACGGAAAAGTGCTGGAAATTGGCACTACTTAAACCCAAGAGGCGGGCATACATCTCATAACTGGTTTTAGCTTCCCCTTGCAGGCACTATGGCAGTAAAGGGAGAAAGTGTGCACGTTCGGGTGCAGCGCTAGTGCATCCAAGAGTCCAAGGTCATGGCAGGACTCATTGCAAAAACCATGATCAGAGACTGCTGCAGGGCCAGTACCAGGGCTCCCAATATAAGGCGATGGCCTGAGATTGTCTCGCCCATGCCCTCACCAGTGCCACTGGCATACCCCGAACTGGTGAGCAGGTCAGGCACCACTATATCGACCTGAAGCGGCATAAGGGGGACCTCTTGGATGAGTGGCTCCAAGAGACTAGAGTGTCAGGGGATGCTCCAGCTGTGTTTAAGTATCACCCCAGTATGTGTGTAATAATTGTCAGCTCAGGTATATCATGGATAGGTATGGCTAAATATTCCTCTTATGTCTCCCACAGCTGCAATGAAGCGGGCCGTGAACCAGGAGGCCAACATCAGTCACCTGGTGGGGTTGTGATGCGAGGCAGGTCAGTAATACTCATGCATTTACTGTCATATGAAATAAAAATAAAAGTAGTAGTAAATTAATTGCCTGTATAAAACCTGTATTGTTCAAGACAAGTACTGCATACACTAGAGAATATGGCAGGAAGAGTCTCATATTGTTTGTATGTCAATAAAAGTTTAATAGCCTGACAAAACAGGTCTAACTGCTGGACTGCATGTGTATATCCTGGTATCATATGGTAATGTAGATTTACAATCATGTAATAGTACTGTTGTAGTAAGCACTGTTACCCACACCATGCACCATAAATTGAATGTATAGGAATGGCTGTATATGACAGGTGTAATCCCCAGAGACCATTTAGTACAACTGAAAGACACATAGACAGTAAACAGGGAAAATGCAGAAAATAAAAACCAAATAGCACATGCAACTTAAATGTGAACTGTAGTTTTTTTACCACACACAGCCACAGTATGAATCCTGCCAACGGTAGTAGTCTGCATACAGAATCATACCCCACAACTGTGCAGATATGTCCAGAATGTCTATTAAAGTGGCAAATAGCTGTTGCCTATCAATCTGTCCCCCTGGGAAATTAGTGGGATGATCCCAGATGTATAGGCAGCAAACAGGAAATACAAGTGATTGACACACAGCTATGAGAACAAAGCTGGCACACTAGCAACTCCCCAATATCTTATGTGACTAAGAAGCCACATATGTCCCATTTACAGTCTAACTTGTCAAGCTGTGGTCAAAGTGTGTACAGTAACAGAGTGAGATGTATATGCATAATAGTAATGTTGAATCTGGTACTGTGTGTGGGAACATTCCGGTACTGCCATTAAACATTCCTCATGCAGGTTTGTCAGATGCCAACACTGTGCCCAGAAATACAAGAATGATATGCAGTTGCTCTGAATAATGAGGTATTACACATCACTGTCACCCATACTGTCCTACAACATATAACTGTCTAAGAAATCTGTATAACACTTGTTGTAATTCAAGGTCAGAATGCAAAAGCACAGGGGATTAATAAAACAGAAAGCAGATAGGAGATATACAGCAATATCTATATAGCAAACACAACTGTGATGGACAGTGTTTAAGTTGTAGCAGACACAGCCATGGTCTGAATCCTGGGAGTAGAATAAGACTGCATACAGAATCATACCCCACAACTGTACAGATGAGGCCAGAATGTCCAGTATATGGGCCCATATCTGCTGCCTGTCCCCCTGTCCTCCTGGCAAGTCTGTGGAATGATCCCAGATGTTTAGCCAGCAAACAGGGAATACAAGTGATTGTCGAACATCTATGAGAACACACTTGTCACTGTAGCAACCCCCAAAACTGTTAGGAGAGTAATATTTCAAGTATGTCCTATCTACACTCCCATGTTGTCAAGCTGTGACCAGAGTGTGTACAGTAACAGAGTGAGTTGTATGTGCATAATACTAATGCATAATCTGGAACCTTCTGTGGCAACAGTCAGGTAGTGCTAACAAGCATTGCTCCCAGAGAGTACTTCAGATATGAACACTGTGCTGAGAAATACAGACTATTATGACCTGTACAGGTACTGTTTACACTGGTATTGTAGGGAATTGTGAGTGTTGCAGTTTATCTGAATAATAAAGTATCACTGGTCACTGTCAGCACACTGTGCTACATAATATAACTGTATAGGAAAGCATGTATATCTCTGTGTCAGGTCATTAAAGATGGAAGAAGAGGGCAATATTCTAGATATGTCCTGGCACACCAGCATGTGATTAACACTTGGGCAGAGTTTGTGCATAAAGAGTTGGATAGCTATGTGCACAACATCAGCCCGGAATCTGGGAGTATTGTAGAAACAGTTAGTTAGTGTTAACAAACATTCCCTCCACAGGTATACCAGGTAAGAGGTATATACTGCAGGAAAAACTGGTTCATGTGTTATGATGACTACAGCCATATCACTGTCCAAACTAAGGCTGTAGGGTAGTATAATAAGCCTTTTAAGGTACAGATAACAGCACTGACTAGGAAAGTAATGTGGACTACAGGAATATAGTAGTTGTTAATAGACATCTTTCTCTCCTCCCCAACATATCTCCAACAATAATCAACATACACACTCCAACTGGGATGTACTGACACCTATGTTCTGATAATGTCCACTTGTTTGATAAATATTTTAATGGTCCCATGCATGTGCTATATTGAATTATTCCAAAATTGGTGGCATGGTGCCATCAATGTTCTTGCATGCTGTTCTTATTACCACTGTGGTCCCATATATGCATGTGTTCTATTTGCTATGCAACTGTTCCATATCTGGTGTCTGGGTTAATAGGAATATCTATGCATGCTGTTATACCTAACCCTGGAATGTGTTGACTATTAATAATGAAAAACACCAATCGTCGAGAAAAAAACCTTTATAGAAATAGCAAAGCTTTTGGGTTACTACCCTTCTTCAATACTAATACTGCATATCATGACTTATGTGAAATTGAATTAAGGAAATAATACTCTTTTAATACAAAGATGAAGTGTTATAATCTAAGTTATGATGAATTCTTAGCATTAAAAGCATTGGAAACTGATAATAACATTGTTATCAAACAGGCAGATAAAGGGGGTGTAGTGGTAATCATGGATCGTTATAAATACACACTATCCATGACTACCCTGCTTGAGGAAGGAAATGTGTTTAAATGTATCACCCCTAACGATGTTAAGAAATGTATTAGTGTAGTGAACATGATGATTTAAGACTAGTGGGGATATTGATTTGGATTTATTCCACTTTTTTACTGTATCTTGCCTAGTTATTCCACAACTTTACGGGCTACCAAAGATACATAAATCATTATGTAACCCCCCCCCCCCATGAGACCGATAGTGTCTGGCAATGGTTGGATAACAGAGCCTATTTCTGTTTACTTGCAAAAACAGCTCCACCCTTTCTTACTATGGTGTAATAATGTTTTAAAAGACACTACAGATTTTGTTATCAAGCTAAGAGATTGGTTTAAAAGTCTACACACTACGGGCTTGCAGAAGGGGGATTTTCTTTTTGTAACTTTGGACATTTCATCTCTTTTCACAGTTATACATAACGATTATGGCATTGAATCTATTAGGGAGTTTCTAACTTTACAGGCTTCTTTACCAACGAGACATGTGGAGAACATTTGTTCTTTATTAGATATAGTTTTAACTAACAATATTTTTCTTTTTGATAAACAGCTTTATTTGCAGCTTACTGATGTAGCCATGGGCATATCAGTAGCTAACACATATGCTAATCTAGTCTTACATCAATGGGAAACAACATATGTTTGTAGTAATTTTAATTCTTTGAATAGTAATATGTGTTTTTATCAACGTTTTGTAGAGGACTGTTTTTTGATTTGGAAAGGGTCCTCTACTGAATTATTTGATTATATTGATCATTTAAATACAGCTACTTTTTTGAAATTCAAAATGGACTTTTCAGATAGCCATGTGACATTTTTAGACCTGAAGGTTGAATTGAAAGAAGGATTGTTACATACTAGCATATATAAAAAAGAGGTACATGCTGGTAAATACATAAACGGGAATAGTATGCATGCTCCACGTGTTTTTAAAGGAATAGTAACAGCACAATTTAGTAGGGCTAGTAGGCTCAACACCGATGATTCACTTTTCCTCACACAGCTTGATGAAATGATGAGTGAATTCTTAAGTAGTGGCTATGACTCTAATTTACTGTTAGATTTGAAAGCTAATATCATAAAGAACAGACGGACAACACTTAGACCAATCTTATCACTACTGGATGAAGCTACCCCAGAGTTAAATAAGGATAGAGTAAACGCAACTAGGATTAGGTATGTTACTACATATAATATCAGGACACAGTCAGTTAAACATACCATAGAAAAGAATTGGGTTGTTTTGATGGCATCAGCAGAGATAAGGAATGTTTTGGATTATAGACCATATTTCTCATATAGAAATATGAGAACTTTGAAACGCAAACTGTGCTATAAGGATTTTAGAGGTAGTCGTAATTTCTATACTGCATTTAGACATGGTACTTTTAGTTGTATGAGTTGTACATGTTGTATAGATATCCTAGGTAATACCAGTGATTCTTTTACTCATCCGACTACTGGGAGAGTTTATAAATTTAATCTAACAGCTACCTGTACTAGTGTGAATGTGGTTAATTTAGCCACTTGCACTGTGTGTCCTTCCTTCTCCATGGGGAAAACCACGAGAAAATTAAAAGAACTTATCATCGAATATAAATCTGAAAGTTGAAGGAATAACGAAAAAAATGCTTTATATAAACACATACATACTTATGGTGCTAATCACAGGTTTAGATTTAGGGTGATAGACATGTTATACGTATCCATCAGGGGTGGAGATACCAATAATCTTTTAGAGATTAAAGAATATGAATGGATCTTAAGGTTAGCGGCTGACCGCTTTCCTGGTTTGAATACTGCCGTCACCCTGAAACCTGTTCTTGTTAAGTTGCAACGAACTAAGTTGTGCTGTTAGATACATGTATTTTAACTAAAAGTTTCTTTTATGTGTGTGTATATATATATATATATATATATATATATATATATATATATATGACGGAAACAGCGTTTCAAAATGTCTTCTTGAAAAAAGAAAGGTCAACAGTCACTTATTTATGAATTATTCTCATAAGGAGCAAACGCTGAAGCGTGCAATTGAGTGAATACTCAAATATCACCAGATATCACCATGTATCCCCACAGCATATAAAAACAGCAGTTTATTAGGATACAGAATGTTAGCGCTTTCACGGGCATTCAACTTCCGCTTCCTCAGACGTATTCTTACAATTCAAACATACCCTTTATATACGTCACATCTGGTTTGTAACCAATTAAAAAATTAAAAATAATTAATAATTTATAAAGTATATATACAAGCATTAAAACAATAAACACAATAATAAAAATTATACGTGTAATTAAAACTACAACCTAATAAACTACATATCATTTATTTATTAATTCATTTAAGTGGTCTGGCTTTAAGTGCAGGCTTAAGGGGCATGCATTCATTTAAACCTCTACCCCTATGAGCTGCCAAACGGAGTATCCACTTTAATTCAGCTTGTTCCATCAAGTTGACAATATCACCCATCCTAACACTAAAGCACTATAATTTTGTTCTCTCGCAAGACAATACGAATGATCTCGTATATGCTCCCTGAGCATTCTGTTTGTCTTGCCTACATAGAAATTAAAACAGACCTTGCAATATGCTACATAAACAACATTCTTTGTGCCACAGTTTGAACTGCAGCAAATTTCCTATAATTTGCCCGTGTTAGGATGTATAAAATACCTAGATTCATCTATAGACTGACACTGTGAACAAGAACCACACTTCCTTGTCCCAAAATGTGGGCTTGCCAAAGCAGTCCTATTAGGAGAGCTTAAATTTGGAAAACATAACTGTTGTTTGAGATTCTTCATATTCCTATAGGTGTATGCCGGACAATTTCCCACAATCACTCTAGTTCTATCATCAACTAAAAGCATGTTCCAATTGTTCAATATAGCCTGTTGAACAATTGGAATATTCTTACCATATGGTAATGTAACCGACAATTTCAAATCAGAATTTATCCTGTTACTAACACCTTCTCCCCTATCAGAATAATAGGGTCTACCCCTAGTATTTCTAAGTTTATTGGCTGTAGAGCATAAAACATCTAATTCTCTTGCATGATAACCTCTGCTCAAAAAGCTATCCTTTAAAATACTTAACTCTTGCTTAAAGGAACCGTCTTCAGAGCAAAGTCTTGACATCCTCAGTGCTTGCCCTTTAATTATATTACTAAAAACTTTAGGATCATGCATGCTATCCCTATATAGAAACGCAGGTCTATAACATGGTTTCCTAAAAACCTTGGTTAAATAATGATTTTGATATCGATAGATGGTTACATCTAAATAATTTATTTCTAAATCTGAAAACTCCAAAGTAAATCTCAGAAAACCATCCATATTGTTGATGTACTGTAGAAAACTGGTCAGGAGGGCATCAGGCCCCCTCCATAGGAGAAAGAGATCGTCAATGAAACGTCTATAAAAGATGATGTTAGGGTGGTTGAAAATTATCTCCCTTTCCCATGCCACCATTACCAAATTGGAATAGGTGTTGGCGCAACTGGTGCCCATAGCTACGCCTCGTATTTGCCTGTAACAATTATCTTGAAATAGAAAAATGTTGTTATCTAATACTGACTCCAATAATAGGCAAATAAAGTCGGCTTTAGTTGTTGTCATAAAGTCAGCTAATAAATTCCTAACCATTTCCACACCCTGTCTGTTAGGGATACAAGTAAAAAGAGAAACGATGTCCATTGTGACCAATAGGATGTTATCAATATTTTCTAAATGTGTCGTGTAATCATATAACTCTTTTAAAAATGCCCAGTATCTTTTAGAACATAGTCAAAATGAGCCAAAACAGTTTTAAGCTCATGGTCCAAAAAGATAGAGATAGGCTCTGTGAGCCAACCTGAGCCTGCCACTATCGGTCTAAAGGGTGGTAACTGTGAATTTTTGTGTATTTTGGGTAGTCCATTGATTCTAGGTATAATTGGATACTCTACATAGAAATAATTGAACAATTCAGTGGTCAATAGACCCAGTGACTTACATTCATACGGCATACCATAAACACTGTTAAACATCATATCTATATTTTCAAATAGCATAGGTTCATACGCCTCGGTGTTTAACATGTCCAGCATTGACTGTAAATAAAACATTCTGTCCATAACAACGACAGGTCTGCCTTTGTCAGCTGGACGTATGATTATGTCATTATTTTTCTTAAGTTCATTGAGAGCCTTGGTTTCGCTGTTACTCAAATTGTTCATCATATTGTTAAAGGAACTATGGAAGCCATCGTATAAGTCATTCTCGATGGCTTTAAGAAAAACCTCCAAGTTTGGTGGCAAATGTGAATTCAATAAGCTCTTGTTCTTAAAGTTTTTAACATTAGAATTTAAAGATTCATTGAACATGAGCTTCAATGTAACATTCCGTGTAAACAGTCTGACCGCTAGTATAGCTTCACTTATGTCCATATTTGTAGATGGTACAAAACTCATACCTTTGTTAAGAACAGTGTATTCATCGTTCGTCAGTGGATGATGTGAAATATTCCATACTAGGGACCTTGAGTCCAAGCTCTCTTCGTGGAATAACCCTGGTTCTCTTTGGAAAATTCTTTGCGTTTGGCTCCCCTCACAAAATCTTGTTCTATCGATCTCTTCCTTCCTGGTCTGAACGGTAGGGGGATTGCAGGAAAATCCTGGGCTTCCATTCTGCCATGTTGTATTTTACAAAGTTGTATCTTCCATCTGACAGCTGTGCTGGTACGTGTTAGACCATCAGCCTCACTAAGGGATTGATTTAGTGAGGACTCAGCTGGTGTAAAATATACTGAAGTCACCAAATTAGGTGATGTTATTCCTTCTAACATTTTGTCACATTGTTTAGGCTCTTCTGTTACTCCTGGCTCACATAATTCTGTCTCTTCAGACCTAGAACATTGTTGCTTACCAAGAGCCTGAGCCCTACCTTCATTAATTGGATCAACAAGTTGCTTTTTCAGACCTCGATGGCTATGCTCATTGTTAACACTTAATTTTCTCTTATTAGGAGGTATGTGTTCATTGTTATTAGATGTTTTAGGCCACATAAACACATGATTCTTGGCAAAGTCATCCTTATCCCTCACCAGTTTTTTCTTTTTCTGTAACAACAAGTTATTTTCATAACGCATGACCCTATCTATGAGTTCATGCATAAAAATTCCAGCTAAATCATTGCCACATAACTCTGCCAATCTTTGCAGTTGTTCAATGATGCTACTTCTTAAATCAGTTTCTATCGGATGAAAATAATCCAACAATAGTTGTAAATATGTTGTACTGGCTTTCAGATTGATTTGCTGCCGTTTTATAAGTAAATTGGGATATGTATTGCCATAAGTCGGCATGTTCAGAATCTTAAGGCCTCTTGGAATAACATTACATTGCATACTCGCCTCCAAGTGATAACGCTGGCATTGGAGGCATTTAAACCTGAACATATTGTTCTCAATATCCCTCTTCAATTGTTTTATTAACTGTTCATTTTCTATAGTAATTGCATTACCTTGGCAGCTGGTAGGATTGTCCATCAGAAGTAATGGATTCCACACTTCAGTTAGGACACCTCGCAGTCGTCCAAAGGAGGTAGAATCTGCATGGGCATTCCCATGTTCAACGCCCCGGTTATTAGCTGTTTCTTCCATCATGGTGCGTCCCAAAACAAATATATATAAATAAAACCCAAAACGATAAAGCCAGAAATAGATGTTTGTATATATACTTTATAAATTATTAATTATTTTTAATTTTTTAATTGGTTACAAACCAGATGTGACGTATATAAAAGGTATGTTTGAATTGTAAGAATACTTCTGAGGAAGCGGAAGTAGAATGTCCGTGAAAGTGCTAACGTTCTGTATCCTAATAAACTGCTGATTTTTACCTGCTGTGGTGATACATGGTGATATTTGGTGATATTTGAGTATTCACTCAATTGCACACTTCAGCGTTTGCTCCTTATGAGAATAATTCATAAATAAGTGACTGTTGAACTTTCTTTTTTCAAGAAGACATTTTGAAACGCTGTTTCCGTCATATATTTGGGTTGTACATCTATTTCTGGCTTTATCGTTTTGGGTTTTTATTTTTATATATATATATATATATATATATATATATATATATATATACATATATATATAAAGTTCACAAAGCTCCCAGCACTCGTAAAATAAAATCCACAGTCAGCATGAAGTAAAAAGTGATTTATTGGACAACCACAGCCCAAACAACACAAACCGGTGGCCGGTTTTGCTCACAGCATCCTCAGTGTGCATTGAATAACAGAAAAATTCCTACTGATATACGCACAGCGTGTATTTCAAATCCTTACCCCTTAAAGGCATAGAAGCACCATTAATGAGCCTCATGCCTATAGTAATATATAAAGGTAAAGATGAAAATAAAGAACAATAAACTATCACTAGAATTTAGTGCAATAAATTCTAGTGATAGTTTATTGTTCTTTATTTTCATCTTTACCTTTATATATTACTATAGGCATGAGGCTCATTAATGGTGCTTCTATGCCTTTAAGGGGTAAGGATTTGAAATGCGCACTGTGCGTATATCAGTACGACCTTTTCTGTTATTCAATGCACACTGAGGACGCTGTGAGCGAAACCGGCCACCGGTTTGTGTTGTTTGGGCTGTGGTTGTCCAATAAATCACTTTTTACTTCATGCTGACTGTGGATTTTATTTTACGAGTGCTGGGAGCTTTGTGAACTTTGTGTTTATTGCCCGTGCACCTAATCTGGTTCCTGCACCATCTTTTGTTTTTGGACTTTCATATATATATATATATATATATATATATATATATATATATCCACTGTGTTTCTTATGCATATAGATTTATGTATTTATATTGATTTTGCAGTATTCTCATGTTTTGAATGTTTGTCTTACAAACATATTTTTTTATATTTCTTATATTTTTTATATATGTGCTTGTCACATGATTAATTGGCTGTAGTCATTTGATGGTTGACTCCTATTTAAAGTTGATTGTTTCACTTAATGTTTTGTATTAGTATTGAAGAAGGGTAGTAACCCGAAAGCTTTGCTACTTCTATAAAGGTTTTTTTCTCGACGATTGGTGTTTTTCATTGAACTTTTATCAGTTTGCAGCAGTTTTTGTTTTTTGACTATTAATAACCCACATATGATGATGAAATCTAAACACTATAGCATGCTTGGGAAGCCCGGTCCTAGCAGACCCACCTGTCCCACCTGAGCTGTCCGTGGCACTGGACACCAGCATGTCTGGTGCCCAAACTTGGGATCTCCCTGTCCTTTGGTCCTGCCCCAGCTTTGGGTGGAACTGCCTCAGGGGATGGGGCTCGCCTCCCTGGGAGTGGGCACGGACAGGCACCTGTCACCTGAGACCAGGACGGGGTCGTGGTGCGTAGAGTTATCAACCAGCAGTTTGGTGATCTTCTATGCCAGCTTGAGGGCTGCATGTCATGATTAGAGAGTAAACCTGGCTCTGCCACTCAACCCCCAGCACAGCCACCTTCAGGGCTATGAAGGTTCAGTGGTGACTGCGCATGGGTGGGGACCTCAGTCCCAATGTTTCCAATAGAGGGCTTGTGGGCTTCCTATTTCCAAACATCCCTCCCCATCAAGGTGTTTACCCCCACATGTGTCATATACCGCCCCTGTATGCATCTTGTTTTTGTCTGTTAACCTACCCAACCTACTTCCCCAAATATACCTCTCACCTGAAAAAAAAAAAAGGGGGCAATCTGTTTTCACAAAAAAATCTCACCCCATACATAGCTGTCCATTTCGCACACATGTCCACTGGACACATGTAATCCGGTATAACTGGCATCACAATGTATTATTGTTGTCCTCACCCCTTACTAGGGGTCTGAGTGCCCAAATCAACCTCCAAATTCAGTGTATATGCACAGCTGTTGCTGTAGAATAAATGGGCAGCTATGGACCTTCCCTACACCCTTCCTGCACATCCCTGGTTATTTTCCCTACTGTCTTTCCCTCTTTGTACCCCTTTTTTCATCATTTTCCTATCAGCCCCTTTTTCTTTTCTTTTAAAGAAATTAGCAAGGGAGTAAGTGGGAGTATATACTTTTAAGCAGCAGTAAGCGAGTTTAACCCTGTTTGTGTGGGGGTAAGCTATGCCTACACAGATTAAGCAATTTAGAAGCTGAGTATGAGAAACTGTAACAGGAGGTTAGCATTGCTTACCTCCATAAAAACACATGCAAACCCGCTTACATCTGCTTTAAAGTGCCTTAATCACTCTGTATATAATGGCCTGTCTTCTGCCCAGCAACAAAATAAACAACCTCTGCAAGGTTTGAACCCAGGACCCTGCACTCCATAGCAACTGTGATGTGCCACTAAGGCATGTCAGATACACATAACTCTGATATCATCCAGCCCAGCCATTCAACAGTACAGAGAATGTATTCCAACATTTAGATGTATGTGTGTGTGTAAATATATTAATATCTCAACAGATACAATATATATATATATATATATATATATATATATATATATATATATATATATATATATATATACATACATATGCATGTGGGTCTACTTTAAAACACTGACACGCAAAACACCGACAACGAGAACACCAAGACCGAAGATCAACAACTGAGATGACCGATAGTTTAAAAGCTTGATACTGAGAACACCGACATGTTAAGGTAAGTGTGCGATAGTGACAGACTTTAGGGTTAGGGGCGGGTTAAGTGAGTTAGGGTTAGGGTGCAGGTAAGGTATGTGTGCGATAGTGACAGACTTTAGGGTTAGGGATGGGTTAAGTGAGTTAGGGTTTGTGCGCGGGTTAGGAGAGTGTGCGATAGGGTTTGGGTTAAGGTTAGTCCATAGATAGTTGTGTATGTAAGGTATAGTGTAGGTTGGTAAGGTTTTTGTTGTGCTTGTGTTGTGTGTGTGTTTTTTGGAAAAGGTATTTGTTTTGTTTTGTTGATTGTCGGGATTGTGGTTTGTCGGGCATGTGAAGTTTCGTGCTTTTAAACTGTCGGTCATCTCAGTTGTTGATCTTCCGGTCTCAGTGTTCTCGTCATCGGTGTTTTGCGTGTCGGTGTTTTAAAGTAGACCCATATATATATATATATATATATATATATATATATATATATATATATATATATATATATATATATAAATTTATACATATATATAAATATATATGAAAATATATACATGCAAATGCCTAAATCTATAGATATATATATTTATACCTGTATGTCTAAATATAAACAGCAAATTACATATACGTAAGCAGATATATATCTATGTAGGTATATACGGACATACTTATATATATGTTCATAGGTTCATAGGTTGATACTAGGCTATCTTCCCTAGGGCATTTATAAGCCTAGCCAAAGTGTGTTTGGCTTTCGCCACCCTTTTAGATTAGTTGACTGTGCCTCTGTATAGTAGGTCACAAAAGGTAGCCCTATTAAGGTTAGTTTACTGTACCTCTGTCAAGCAGGGACACAGAAGAGATCCCATGGGTAAACTTATGATCTCCCATCCACTCGTCAAGATTTCTCTTGAAGAGGGTCAGTGAGGGGCTCTGCCTAACATAGATTGGGATTTTGTTCCAGAGTGAGGGGAGCCTCTGAGATATGAATCTGTCCCTCCAGCATGTCCTATTTACTTCTGTGTTGAGGTTCAAGTCCCTGGTGTAGCTCTAAGGGATTTGGATTTCCTGAGGTGAAGCATGTCCATTAATTCTGGGTTGGACATGGCTTTATACGTCAGACACAGATCGCCTCTGAGTAGGCGGTACGCAACTGAGTAGAGCTGGAGTTTCTTTAGCTGAACTGCATAGGTCATCTGTTTGAGCCCCTTGATCCTATTGGTGAGATACTTTTGGGGTCTTTCCAGTTGCTGAAGTTGTCGGGTAAGGTACATCCTAAACAGGGCATTGTACTCAATTATGGGCCTGATAAGTGATGAGTAGAGGGGCACAATGACCTCTCTTGATCTGATGTGAACCCTTTCATGATAAGGTGGGCTATATAGAAGGTCTTTCTAACCACTTTGGCAATGTGATTGTCAAAGGAGAGATTGCTATCTACTTGGGTCCCCAAGTCCCTAATTACTTCTTCCATACTTAATGGATTACCACCTATGTGGTAATTTGTGGGCACTTTGTTTTTCCCAAAGGGGATGACTATGCACTTTTTGGCATTTAGCTTTAGGCCATGGCTCTGGCACCAGTTATCCATCTCTGTGAGACCCTTTTGGAGGATGCTTTTGTCAGCAGGAGAGTCGATTACAGCACCCAGTTTGCAGTCATCTGCGAACTTGGTCAGCCATAGTCCACCCATTAGCCTGTACCTCGGAGAAATATATACCGAACAAGAGAGGTCCCAGGACTGAGACTTGTGGGACACCACTTGTAACTGGTTTAGAGTCTGACATGGCACCTCCTATTCTGACCATGAGGGCTCTATAGCTGAGCCAGTTTGCAACCCATCTTGTAACATAGGGGTTGATATTTAAGCTGGTGAGCTTATTTATGATGCCCGAGTGGGGTATTGTGTCAAAAGCTGTTGCAAGGTCCAAGTAGGCTGTGTGGACTACCTTCCCTTCATCTATGGCTTTGGTAACTGTTTCACAGAAGTTGACCAGGTTCAAGAGGCAAGATCTGCCCTTAACGAAGCTGAATTGGGTAGGATTCAGTGTCTGGAGGTTCCCAATGTCTTTGTTTATGATTTCCATGATGATACGCTCCATTGCTTTGCAGACCAGGCTAGTCAGGCTTATAGGGCGATAGTTTCCGGGGTCTGTTGTGGCACCACCTTTGTGGAGTGGGATCACTGTTGCTGTATGCCATTCCTTGGGTACATATCCTGTAGTAAGGCTGAGATTGAACAGTGACTTTATATGAGGGTTCAGTTCTTCTTATGTTGGCAATGTCTGTGGGTTCAGCGTATTTTTTGTCATTTTGCACTAACTCAGAACATATCTGGGAGTCGCCTCCCAGGTTTCTGACATAACTAAAGAAGGCCTTGTGATTATCTTTAGTGTCTTGTGCAATTTTTCTTTCGAAGCTAGCCTTAGATGATTTTATGAGGGATCGTACTTTCTTGCTAGTACTGATCAGTGATGCCTTCCCTTTTTGGGATTTTGCTCTGTTATGTAGTAGCTTTCTCCTTCTGTTGTATAGCTTATTTATGGCCAGGGTCCACCAGACAGGTCTCCTGCCTTTGGAGGAGTGAGTCTTGGTTTTATTTGGGATAGCATGCTCCATGCATTCCTGTAGGTGTCCATAGAATGCTTTTGTAAAAGATTCTGCATTTTGGGCCGTATTTTCCACTGACCCGGGGGCTTTGAAGGATTCCACCTCAGTTTTGAGAAGTGTGAAGTTTGCTTTTGAGCAGTTCTTCACCGTGGTTTCCTTGGCTAGGGGTGGTAATGGAATATGGATGTCCAGTGAGATTTGTTTATGGTCTGATCTTACCAATGAGAGGTATACCTCTGGTGTGGAACAAAGAGACTCCATGTTGGTGATGACCAGATCCAATATGTTTTCCCCTCTTGTGGGAGTGGTGATCAGTTGTTCCATAGCATTTGAGTTTATAAATTCTAGGAACCGTTGGGTGAGGGTGTTTGGGATTGTGTAGTTTTCACAATCAATGCTTGGGTAGTTGAAGTCACCCAGTATAATAGTGTTTGGAGAGACCTTCATATTCTGCAGTGTTCTCAGGAAAGCCAAGTGAGGTTCCTGTGTTTGGGAGAGTGGTCTGTAGCAGGCTATAAACTGAAATGTAGTTTTTCCCACTGTTAGTTGCACATGGATGGTCTCCGATGCTTCGTGCAGTGTCACTAACCTGGGGGTGTGGGTATCTTTGATAAATATGGATACTCCCCTTCCTTTTGTGGTTCGGTCCGAATTTTGAGGCCGGAAAGCATGGTATGAAGTATAACCTGTTACTGCTGGGGTGCTCTCGGGAGCCTTGAACCAGGTTTCTGTTACTGCACAGATATCGATATTCTCCATACTGAGGAGAGTCTCGAGTGCGTGCATCTTGAGATTTAGACTTCTGGCATTGAGCAGCATTACCCTTAGTTTTTTTTTCTTTGTGTTGTCTATGGGGGTGGGTTTGTCTTTTGAGCTTTGCCTAAAAAAGGCACTATGGGAGAGGCAAGAGCCTTTGCCAGTATTCGAAAACCCAGAGGTGACAGGTGCAAACCATCCCTAGCGAAGCAACGTGGCTTGTTGAGCATGTCATCACAGGCTGACAGACACTGGATCCCCTTTGAATAAGCAGATATATATCTCTATATAGGTATATATGGACATACATCTGTAGATAACAATTGGAAAATAACTAAGACATATATGCCTACATGCACCGTTAATGAGGTTGAGGCGCCCCACACAATATACGTCTTTTACGAATAGGTATACCCCCCACAGCGAAACGCATCCACCCTGCAATACACTACCAAGTGTTGCAGATCCCATAACCAGGACCTGACATGATATGGGCATCCCTCGGATACATATACACAGACACATATATGCAGCTACAGATACACATATATATATATATATATATATATATATATATATATATATATATATATATATATATATATATATGTAGATATATATATTTGTTTTGTAGTTGTGAGAGTTTTTGTATTATTTGATATTTTTTATGTCAGCTATGCCTTTAAATATTACCATATATTGCAACGTTACATAATTTTTAATTGAATGGATGGCCAAGTTTGATTGGCTAGATGTCTTTTGAAAGTATTATAAATGCATTGGATTTTTGATTCTTTGGTTAAAGGTCTGATGAAGCTATTTTAGCGAAAGCGCTTACCTCTCATCTTGTTCTCACAATAAATAAGTTTTTATGATAAAAGAAGAAGGAGTTGTGCCTGGTTACCTCGTTGCTATGGCATTTTGTGGTTGCTGACTTTTTTATTTTTGGCCCAGAGGTATTTGTCCCTTGGCATGCGATTTGTTTTATTTGTATATATCTATATATATATCTATATATCTATATATATATATATATATATATATATATATCTATATATATATATATATATATGTATATATATATATATATATATATATATATATATATATATATATATATATATATATATATATATATATATATATATATATATATATATATATATATATATATATATATATATATATATATATATATATATATATATATATATATATATATATATATATATATATATATACATACATATATATGGGTCTACTTCATAAGATCGACAGACCATTTGATCAACATTCATTTGGTCGACAGCTCATTTGGTCGACAACCAGTATTCAATGCACTTAACAGGGATTTGCCCCCCTCCCCAATGCTGTGTGACCCTGGAGTTGATGTATATAGTTGGGGGGTGTGGGGGGCACAACCCCACACATTGGGAGGGTGTGAAGCGAAGCCCCCGCACCTATTTCCATTTAAAACATGAAAATATAACAAAAACTACACATGTTAAATGAAAATAGGTGGGGGCTTTGCCCCCCACACCCCCCCAATGTGGGGTGCTGTGCCCCCCACACTCCCCCAACTATATATATCAATTCCAGGGTCGCACAACATTGGGGAGGGGGACAAATCCTGGGTTTTTGCCTTGAATACTGGTTGTTGACCAAATGAGCTGTCGACCAAATGAATGTTGATCAAATGGTCTGTCGATCTTATGAAGTAGACCCAGATATACATGTATATATATATATATATATATATATATATATATATATATAGGTTCACTTAATAACATCTAAGTACTGAGATGTCAAATTTCAGTATCTTGAAGCTATAAAGTCGAATGTTACAAATAGCGAACGTTCATAATCGCAAATTTGAGTATATCTCAAAAATATGTCGAATTCGCAGTTATGAAGTTACGCTACGTAATGTCCGGGTTTGTGTTTTGGTGGTGCACGGTGCTGTGTGTGGATGTAGGTGTTATGTCAGGTAAGTGAGTGTTTTGTAAGGGTTTTGAGTGGGAAATAGAGTGTGTGAGGGATTGGAGAATGTGCGTGTGTGAGTGAGCTTTTGTGTTGTATTTGTGCAATCTCGGAGTTAGTATATATAAGTAGGGGGGTGTGGGTTGTGTATGTGTGTTATTTTTTTGTTTATGTTGTGATGTGGGTTTTGTGTTGTATGTTAAGTGTAGTGTGTGCGGTGTTTTCGGTTATGTGGTTTCGCGGTTTTTGTTTGTCGGTGTTTTGTGGATTCGGTTTTATAGTCTCGAGATACTGAAATTTGATATTTCAGCATTTCGAGGTTATAAAGTGAATCCATATATATATATATATATATATATATATATATATATATATATATATATATATATATATATATATATATATATATATGTAACTACACATACACACTCAGAGATATGTACGGTAAGTTACATATGTTGCATGTGCACACAATATGGAACAGCCACTATTCCCACAGTTACCACCTTACCAACTGGAGACTATATGAGCCACTCATAGAAATGACATTCATTGCCAGCAACATATACCCACAAAGATATCAAAGGATATAACACCTCACACAGGTTCGCATAAATGGGAAAGCTTTATTTACGTACTATTACAGTTGTATATGCCATGTCATATAGCTGTTTAGACATGGACATCCATATAACCTGATTAATGCTACTGTGAAACAGTAATAATAATACAGTAGACTGGAAAAGTTAACAAATGCTGCTGTCCAGGCAAAGGCCACCAAGTAATACAATAGTAAAGACAGACTGGCCCACAGGATACCAAACTCTCAACGGTAAGTAATGCAGGTGTATAGTTCAGCAGCCTCTATCTACACTCTGTAGACAACCCTAGGGGGTAAAGACCTCAGCTGACACAATGGGATGTCACTGTTACATAACAAGGTACAACTGACATCATCACAAGCACACTGACAAACGGAACAGTCAAGCCAAGGTGGATTGTATGGTAATGTACATCCTAATACCTTAAGGCATATATAACAAGTTATGTTGGTATATATGCAGTTATCAATAACTATATGTGCATGCATATCTATTCTGATATGCCTACTATTGTCAAAATACATGTGGATATCCATACGTATATGTGCATATGTATCTCTATCTGAATATGTGTAGACATATATAGCTCTGTATATGTATATATCTGGGTGTTTATTTGTATATCTATGTACATATACATATCCATCTATGTATGTCGATATGTATATCTGTATGTCTATATAGATATGTGAATAAGAATATGTACATATATCATCACTATATGTCCTGAACATGGAGAGTAGCCCTACCTCAGCCCCTGTAGACCCAACTTTGTACTGCAAGGGTTTGTATAGCAGGTATACTTGTAGAGTACTGCTACTGTCATAGGGATTGTCTTCACAGACATGGTGCGTGTGGGAGGTCACATCTGCTTATAACATGTGCGCCATTGGCTACTGACAGACATCCCTAGGACATCATTTTATTTATTTATTTATTTTACATTTGTTGACTGGGCTAGTCTAACTGGTTATATGTCCATTTTCAGTAGAGGCCCGGAGAGAAAAACTCCCCATAAGCAAAATATTAGCAACTACAGGTACAAATAAGTAAAAATGTAACAAATTTAGGTGCAGTACTATTTTAAGGTGAAGAATACAAATGTTTTATAGACAAAAAAATTAGTATTAAAGTAGCAGGTAATAAGAAAAGAGATTGAACAATGAACAAATTTAAAGTGGCGCAGCATTAATATAGAGAAATAAAAAAACACACTAGCAAATATATCATAGTGTACCACTGCTAGCACATAATGCTCCTGTGACTACAGCAGAGATAATGGCCAGTATATGTGGAAAGTCTGACACACTCTGTACAGTCCAGAGATATACACATAACCCCTTAGTGCAAGACATGTGGACCAATCCTGACAATGTGGATGTTAACAGCCATGTAGATGGGTATAACACGTAACTACTGGTATACATTTACCCACATAGTTTATGCATTCACACATACCTGTCTGTTCTGCCACATAATAACCACTGGTAAGGGGGTGCCATGGCCACATATCACCCACTAGATAATGACATGCACAGCATCCCACTGCTCTGTCTGACATGCATGACTGTTATGGTGGCCCAGCAGCAGTACATCTGACAAGCAACTGCTGTAACAACTGGACATTACATCTCACTGGGTAAGTACACTAAGCTGCTAGGCATGTAACATAGCACTGTACAGGCTGCAGGCAGACCGGCTCAACATTGGCCTACATTTCCTATGGGGGAATGCACATGTACCTGCACATAGATAGCAGCTCTACAGGCATGCCACAGCACAGAATAACATACACCTGTGTGTACGTGCATCACCACAACCAATGTGATCACAGCCACAGCTTCATATGGCATGCTAGCATATTATTACAGTATATGGACTATCTGTTCAACACCAACCTCATATGTGCCACACACACACACACACACACACACACGCACACACACACACACACACACACACACACACACACACACACACACACACACACACACACACACACACACTCACCCTACATATACTTGGCCACTACACAGTGGGGTCCACTGCCTGTCTGTGGTATGGGACATGTGCATGTATGGCCCTACAAACATCTAAGCCGATAGGGTAACATACAGTGGAGCAGCATGTAACATCAGATAGAACAGGAACAAGAACAATGACATCTACCACAGTCTGTACACAGGCCAAGGTACATATTAACATTACAAACACTGCCGACAATCACCATAAGCACACAGACCTCTGTACTGTACACATAACAACAGAATGTCCAGGTTATGTCATCAAGTATAACCTCTACTATACATTACATGTGTAGCAGTCTGATATCTCACTGGCTTGTTATCAGATATGATGTCAGTAATTATGGTGTTCAGTACATATGCACCCCTTACTGCATGACATATGTACAAAAATTGTTAAGGTTGTGGCTGGAGGCACATACACAGGGCCAATATTGACATGTTGCTGTGATAACCTCATACATTTACTGTTGTAATAGGGTTTGTTGCACCATATGTCCTACGAGGGATATGAAGTCAGTAACTCTCACGGCTGTCACCATCTACAGACTAAAATCCTCACACTACCTTCTGCAGTTCACACATAGGTGCTCTGTGGGTAACACCTGAAACAAAAGGCACCGCACACTGGTCAGTCTGCAGATGGCCCTACAGATGAGTGTTCCCTCATAAACAGAGCACTGACATGGCAGGTATGTAAACATGGAGGACAGCCATAACCACACATACCCTGTTAAACCAACATTACTCCAAATGCAGTATAGCAGCACTTACAGTCTGTAGTCAGGTCAGGCACATCCCCCTCCTGTGTGTTGGCCTGTTTGCACAGTGTATATTTTCATAGGTAAACCCCAATCCATCTGATATGCTGTTTGCTATGGCAGGGCCAGGAATACAACTCATCACTAGTGGGATTGCCACAACACAGTACTGTGCAGGTATCACATGCACCACAGGGGTCATACGGAGGTTATATGTGCAAAGGGTATGTGGATGTGTCTGGCATCAGACAGCATGCTTCAGTATGCCAATGGGGATTGTAGTGAGTGTGAATGTGGTCATACACATCATACACCACACAGACACAGGTGGCAGTACTGACAATTGTGTGCACTACTTCACAGGTGTGTTGTGGTTGATGGTGTCAGATGGCTATATAAGGCTTGGTGATGAGTATACCTTGGAATCAGACCACATGACAGATGGTCTGCATTGTGGCTCAGGAGTGTAGTGTCTGGAGTTGCCCACACAGGTGGGTATTGTATTCACCATCCAGTCACCTGGGTGACTATTGTGTGTGGCCAATGCTGTGCATTGCTTACCATTTACGTGTTCCTTCGTCCATGATATGGACAGTGTCTGGGATGTGCACACCTCCAACATGCATGTACAGTGACATATGGAACTGTACCTGGGGTGTCTGGTCCATGTTGTGTACACAGATGATAATCATCAGATGTGCCAGTCCTGGCCTCATGTGGTGGGAACTGTTCATGGACAGCAGGTTGGACCTGCACCTACATTGATAGCATGATACCAGTATTCCCTAGTGTCAGTGGCATCTGTCCGTACAGAGCTTGTGTTTCAGGCATATTATGTCCTTCGCAGGCCACATTTGATGACACCACAGGTGTTGCAGGTGTCTAGTGGGGAACATGGGGGAGGTGCACTGTCAGCATGCACATGCCTATTGGACTGATGGACAGGGTGCCATGCTCTCTGTAGCCCCCTGCAATCACACCACCATGGTTACTATTAGTGGGCAATATCCAGGGTACTCCCAACATAGTGGCTGTTAGCTGTCGCCTAGGCAAGTGTGTGTGTGTGTATGAAACATGAGTTGAAAGTGTACCCTGGGTAACACAAGGGTTGCTAATGTTGTTCAGCTGGCATTGATGTTACATTTAGGGGAATGGATTTGCACTCCAGCCTTTTGGCTATTTCACATTTGTTATCCCTGTATGGTGGACATTGTGATATAAACATGGCCCACCATATAAAAAGTTTGCAAAACACGCTCCACATTGAGTCCAGTTGTTACACACTTACAACCACCACCACACAGGGTATGAATTACGAACACACACACAAGCACACACACCTGTCATGCCTGGGATTAGAACTCCTACGTAACTAGTATATTACACTATAGCACTACGCTGTTATAGGACATGCCATGGAGATTACTGAAGTTCTCCTTCTCCAAAGTTGTATTTCACAGTGAATGACATCAGCAGGGATGCCAAAGTAGGGCACTTGAATTGTAGTGAGTGTGACTAGCCTAAAATGCATTGCTCCCTACACAAACATAAAAACACACCCAAAACATCCACAAATGCCATGTGTGGGGATAGAAACCCTACCAGAGGTCTATATCACACTACAGCATGATGTTGTTATAGGCCACACCACAGGGATTACTGGAGCACCCCTTCCTCAAAGGTTTATTTCACAGTGAATGACATCAGCAGGATTTCCAAAGTAGGACATTTGAAGTGTAGGGAGTGTGACTAGCCTAAAATGCATTGCTCCCTACACAAACATAAAAATGCACACACTGACAGACACACAATTTCCAAGTCTGAGAGTAGAACTCCTACCTAACTATTCTATCAGAATACAGCATTACACAGTTATAGAACATGCTACAGAGATTACTGGGCTCCAACCTTCCCATAGGCATATTTCTAGGTGGATGACATCAGCAGCCTTGCCAAAGTAGAGCATTTAAATTGTAGGGAGTGTGACTACCCTAAAAAGCATTGCTGTCTACACAGACAGAGTCAGACAGACACATGCACAGAAACACTTGCCAGGTCTGGGATTAGAACTCCTACCTGACTAATTTATCACATTACAGCAGTACACAGTTATAGGATGCACTATGGAGATTACTTGGCTACAACCTTCCCAGAGGTGTATTTCTAAGGGGATGATATCAGCAGCCTTGCCAAAGTAGAGCATTTGAATTGTAAGGAGTATGACTACCCTAAAAAGCATCGCTGTCTACACAGACAGGCACATACACACATACTCACTTGCCAAGTCTCAGATTAGAACTCCTACCTAACAAATTTATCACACTACAGCAGTACGCAGTTATAGGATGCACTACAGAGATTACTGGGCTGCATCCTTCCCAGAGGTGTATTTCTAGGTGGATGACATCAGCAGCCTTGCCAAAGTAGGGCATTTGAATTGTAGGGTGTGTGATTACCCTAAAAGCATTGCTGTCTACACAGGCAGAGTCAAACAGACACACACACAAACACTTGCCAAGTCTGGGATTAGAACTTCTACCTAACGTATTTATCACACTACAGCAGTATGCAGTTATAGGCTGCGCTATGGAGATTATTGGGCTACAATCTTCCCAGAGATGTATTTCTAGGTGGATGACATCAGCAGCCTTGCCAGAGTAGAGCATTTGAGTTCTAGGGAGTGTGACTACCCTAAAAAACATTGCTCTCTACACAGACAGAGACAGACAGACAGACAGACAGACACACACACACGCACACACACACACACACACACACACACACACACACACACACACACACACACACAAACACACACTTGCCAAGTCTGGGATTAGAACTCCTACCTAACTAATTTATCACACTACAGCAGTATGCAGTTATAGGAGGTGCTACGGAGATTACTGGGCTACACCTTCCCAGAGATGTATTTCTAGGTGGATGACATCAGCAGACTTACCAAAGTAGAACATTTGAGTTGTAGGGAGTGTGACTACCCTACAAAGCATTGCTCTCTACACAGACAGAAAGACACACACATACAAACACACACACAGATGCCATGTCTGGGATTGGAAATCCTACCTAACTAGTTTATCACACCACAGCAATATGCAGTTATTGGACACGCCACAGATATTACTGGGCTACAGCTTTCCCAAAGGTGTATTTCATAGTGGATGACCTCAGCAGGCTTGTCATAGTAGGGCTTGGGGAGGACAGTGTGTGTGCATGGGCCATAACCCATTCATCTAAAGATTGACACACCACATGCGGGCACACACAGGGTCATATTTCACAGGTACATTTATACAGCTGCTAGAAGACTATTTCCTTGTACAGTCATGTTGCACAGCTAGCACGTGCACAACATAGTCTGTAATGCTGACAGATACCAGTGGCTAATATCTACAGTGAGTGACATCTGAACCTCATGTGGTTGCAGCCCTTTGGCTGTGTGCTGGGTGGAATAAGCCTGGATGGCTCCTTGTCACAGTCACCCTCTTCCACACATCTATGTACATCTACCTTTGGCTTATTATAATGTGTTGTCCTTAGATATATGTCTGTATTCCTATCCACTGTGTGTGCAAAGCATGTGTGGTGCATACTGAGGAGTGTCAGCATTAACATCTGCGACTGCCAGATATGTCTGGTCCACTGGTGTTTGCAGACATGACCTTCATGTGTTTAAGTGTGTGAGCATGCCCAGTATGCCTATCTGTATTGAATGTGTGGATCGAGTCCAGGTAGTTTGTACTGCTGTGCTGACCATTGTGTTGTACACCTACAGGTAGCATACTGTTTCTGCAGGGTATCCGTCGATCATTTGGCATTGACTGTTACAACATTTCTACATAGGATGGGGGGGCATACCTGACTATTTCTACATTTCTACACAGGATTGGGGGGCACACCTGACTGTTACTACATTTCTACATAGGATGGGGTGGGCACATCTGACTATTTCTACATTTCTACATAGGATTGGGGGGCACACCTGACTGTTACTACATTTCTACGTAGAACAGGGGGCACACCTGACTATTTTTACATTTCTACACATGATTGGGGGGCACCTGACTGTTAATACATTTCTATGGAGGATGGGGGGCACACCTGACACTTGTATACATTTGCTATGACTGTACTGGTATGTCTGATACTCCTTTCATTCTGTATTCTTACCTATCATGCTGACTAGAAGCTTACCAGTGTACTACAGATCTTAGCTTTCATTTACATACATCTTAGTTTCTGACTTCCTAGCCTTCAGAACTAACATACCACTGCTTGACCTGCTGTAGTCTGTCTGTGTAGGCCTGCAGGGGGGTTACCCATAGGCATCATTCAGAGGCCATAGCACAGCCTTTGTTTGTGTTTGTTTACACCTGTCCTGCTGGCTGTGACTGTAGTTGGGTATGTTAACCCCCCTGACTAGCATGTGTGAGTCACTTACCTCGTGGGTGTCCCAATATTGAGGGTGGTGCTGCAGGACGGCGTATGTCGGATGCACATAGTACACACCCTAAACATGGTTGAGCACAGGTAGTGTAATGTTTGGCATCCCTTTTACTGTATGTTAGAGTCAGAGAGAGGTGTTATTCCCAGGATCCCTCCTGTGTCAGTGTATGTGCTATGCGTTGCCTCTTTGTCAAGGCCAGGGCATACTGGGCTCTGCTCCTTCTGCCTACTGGGGCAGGCTCAGGTTGTTCCTTCTCTGAATCACTCTGTGCCTGTGCAGGCTTTGGTAATGGTGGAGGGCTGTGTGGCCCCGCCCCGTGCTGTTCCTGCTGCAGCTGTTTCCACAGGAAAATATTGTGCAGCATGGCACATACGAGGACAATTTGGGTACATGTAGCTGGCGAGTACTGCAAGGCTCCACCGGATGTGTCCAGGCAATGGAACCGTGACTTGGGCATCCCAAACACATGCTCTACTATAATTCTGGTCTGTGTGTATGCCTCATTATGGAGTTCTTGTTTGGATGTGTGTGCATTTCTAATGGGTGTCATCAGCCATGGCTCCAGTGTGCATCCAGCATCCCCCATTAGGTGACTGTGAAGGATGCTCCCATTGACAAATCTTTGGTACAGCCTGGTCAGATGCCAGTTGAGGGAATCGTGATAGCTTCCAGGTCAGCCAGCACACACATTCATTATTATGCCCTGGGCATCACACACAAACTGGCAGTTGATGGAGGTGAAGCCCTTGCAGTTGATGTAGACCCTATGCCGCTCACTGGGTGGTGCTTTGATGAATATGTGCATGCAGTCTATAGCACCCACTACCTCAGGGTATTCTGTTATTTGGTGGAACAGTTGCATATTGCTGGCCAACACCTCACAGGTGATGGGGAAATATACGTGCTCACTGACATATGCTGACATGGCATCCAGGAACTGGTGGAGTATCCTGGATGCTGATGCCTGTGAGATCCCCATCATATCACCAATTGGCCTTTGGAAGGTACCTGTAGCCAGTATTCTTAAGCCTACACATACCTTGATATCCACTGGGATGGGTTCCCCTCTGTTAGTTCTGTGTGTGAGGTGTGGCCAGCACAGCTCAACAATTTGCTGTAGGAGGTCCCTGTCCACCCTATAGTGCTCCACTATCTTCAGTTCATGTAGCTCCTGATAGGTTACCCTGGGTCTGTACACTCTTCTCTGTCTCCTCACTGTGGGTTGGTCAACAGCATTCACATCCTCACTACCCTCAGCCTCTTGCACATGTTGTTCTATGTTGCCTGCTAGAGCCCCTCTCATTTTGTAGGTTTGTTTGTTAAAAGTTCCCCGCTTGTATACACCAGTGGTGTAGAGTGTGGGAAAAAACAGAGGGGAAGGTGTTTGCATAGTTTATGGTAGTGTTCTAGGCTGGGCTGGTCTGCTGCCTGTGTAATTGGCTGATTCTGATACATTTCACCTGCCAGGTATGCTAGTACTCCTTGATTACCTTCCTATTGCTGTTTTCCCTTCCCATTGCCTTCCTGTTTAAGCCTGGGGGTGCGCCATGCAAACAAACTGCTCAAATGTGCACAGTGCTACTATTTCCTGGTTTAGCTTTCTTTTTCTCTCTCTAAAACTTGGTGAGCGGTGCGCACACCTGCTTAGGCAATTTAAAGAGTGCTAGGCGGATTCAGACACACCCCCTAGCTTAGCTGTGCTAAGCTAGTAGCAAACCTGAGCCACAGGGCTCCAGTCCCCTTACAATATGCCAGACACAGCCCCCCATGATGTCAGCAAACTTCTAGGCTTGCACCAAGCTATTCCTACTCTTACACTGTTGAGACCTGACTAACATGCTGGGGAAAACTGGGATTCACTATCATTTCCCTGATTTGTATGGGATTGCTTGGTAATGCATAGTTACATGTCTCACACTGAGCCACCCCCCTTAGCAACCACTACTCACTGGCCATGTTGTCTTCTGCTTGCCATTGACTTGCATGGCAGAATAGTGATTTTAGTTAGAATGTTTAATTTAGGTTTATTTTGCTATTTTCCCCTGATCCCATTGTGCGTCACTGCCCTCAGCTTAAACAGCCGAGATCAGCTAAAAAAAATGACATTTGATTTTTTATTTTTTTGGCTGTTTGCAATGCGAATGGCCTTATACGTGGCCATTGGCATGCTTCCTAATTGATATGCAGCCTTTATTTGGAGCTGTCACAGCTCCGTTTTGGATTTTGCAGAAATGTACTCAGTTACTAACGAGTACATTTCTGCAGATTGCACTAGTCCTACACGGCCGGTTGTAAGCTTCCTGGATAGCAATTTCACATCATTTGCATGGATTTCTCCTGCAAATGGGGTGATTTTCATACAGGGGCTTAGTCCATGCAGGCTGTTCCTGGATTGCATGGCAGACATATTGCCTGCTATAGCTCCTGCACTGATCCTGCACTGATCCTGCATGCCGTGAAAGGCATAGAGAATCTGGAGGAGTGTCCTTCTAAAAGCAGTGAACTTATAAAAGTATATAAAAGTATTGATTTTTTTTTTTATTTTGGTATATTGTTTTTAATATGAATATTGGTTTGTTTTAGTAAAATTTTTGTAGATATATATTTTTATGGTTCTTGTACACAGACCTGAAGAAGTCTAGAGGGACAAAAGCAATCTTTGTTAGCAATATTTTACAAAAATAGATTATGTTTTGTACAATGCATTTTTTCTGGATGCTAAAATATATTTTTTTGACTCCCAAATGGTCTAATGTTTAAATATTTCCAACCATGTATTATAATGTGTTTTATAAATTCAGGCTTTGTTTACTAATGTTTTTCGGTTTTCCCGGTTAGGGGTCACCACAGCGGAACTCCGGTCCGCTAATGATTGGCAGTAGATTTTTTAATGAACTTCGAGGTGCCAGCTCGATGTCCAACCTTCCATGAAGGCACACCCATTTATGCATGCCTTTCAAACGCCCATTCAACCGTGGGGAGGACATGCAGACTCCACACAGAAGGCAATCCCCGCACTCCAGCCGAGAATTGAACGGGAGAACCTCTTTCTGTGAGGCAACAACGCTACCGCTGCACCACCGCGGATACTAATAATCTGTTTAATAAGAAATACCACATTATTATTAATTTTATTTAAAATGCATAAGGATTAAATTATTAGGACATTTAGCAAGTAGGACAGTACCAGCTTGAATATCACACTGATAAGGATGGGGGAAGGGATTTAAATTTGTTAACATGTATACCATTACACTTTGTTTTACAACTAATTATACAATGGCTGCCAATTAGTATTCCAAAACATGAACTCTGATTGGCCAGCACAACCAGCGTGCCCAATGTAAATCTGACTTATACTAATGGAAAACGGTCTGGTCGCTCAGATTTTTTCCATTAGTATAAGTCTTGATTTTTTTTTTTTTGTTTCTGTTAGGTAGCAACAAGATCTCAGTTGCTGTAATCTCACTATGTTATATGTTTAACATAGCGAGATATCTTAAAAAAGAGCAACGGAGATCTTCCTTTCTCCATTGCTTTTCTTAAAGATATCTCACTATTTCAAACTCATTTAACATAGCAAGATAGCTTTAAAAAAGGGAATGGAGATCTTCCTTTCTCCGTTGCTTTTTTTAAAGATATCTCGCTATGTTAAACTGGTTTAACATAACGAGACAGCTTTAAAAAAGCAATGGAGATCTTCCATTCTCTGTTGCTTCCTCAACACAGCTCTGATGTACTGAGTAAGCATACGCATGCGCAGTACATCAGAAAAAGCCTCAAGATTGTGGAAAACTGCAGAAGGGCACCATGCAGGTATTATACAAAGGCATTATTTAAGAAAAATAAGTATTTTTTTTTTCTTAAATAATGTCATTGTATAATAGCAATAACTCACATCTGGGTGTGGGCAATGTTAGATTTACCCATGGTTGTCTTTGTCTGGGAACTCGGGCTTCGCCCTCGTGACCAAACCATACCAACCATGGGTAAATCTAGCATTACCCACACCCAGATGTGGGTTAACCGTTCCCATACCTGATAAGAGGTATATCAATCAGAAAGTTTGTGATGAAACTATAATTCTATTTTTTTTTTGTTTTGATTGAATGGCTGTGTGCTTAAAGGATTATTAACTGGAAACAGATTGTTTACCATGCTTGGATTACTTTGGAATACATAATAGAGATAATAATTGTATATAATATTAATAATATTTTAAAAGACATTTTTATTTTGTGATTTAGGATGTTATTAAGTTCACTACCTCATTACCATTTTGTGATTTTTTTCTACTTTTGAATATATAGTGATTAACTAGACATACAGGAATTGAAAAACTTGCTTACAGAGAAGTTTCTTACACTGTTTTGTTTTGGACTCACTATACTTGCATAAAGGGTTGTTTGAGACTTAGGGGATACCAAGGAGTTTATTTATTTTTTATATATAAGTTAAGGGTATGGGAAGCTTGTTCGTCAGTCTTTATAGATGGTGCTAATATGAACTGTGTTTTCAGAGAGTTCTGATCAAAGTCTTGATTTTCAATCATAGCCCCTCTTGGTTTCATAAGCCCATGCACTAACTCGTGCACACATGCACACACAAATATCTATGTACATATGTGTGTGTGTGTGTGTGTGTGTGTGTGTGTGTGTGTGTGTGTGTGTGTGTGTGTGTGTGTGTGTGTGTGTTTGTGTGCGTGTTTGTGTGCGTGCATGTGTGTGTGTGTGTGTGTGTGTGTGTGTGTGTGTGTGTGTGTGTGTGCATACGTGTGTGTGTGTGTGTGTGTGTGTGTGTGTGTGTGTGTGTGTGTGTGTGTGTGTGTGTGTGTGTGTGTGTGTGTGAGTGTGTGTGTGTTTGTGTGTGTGTCTGTCTTATGTGATTCTCACTGCACGTATTTTATCTCATGCTGAAATACTGGTGGTTTTCGTCGCTGATGTAGCTGGATGAACATAGTCGAAGTTCATTAGATAGACTATTGCATAATTCAAGGGCTTTTCCCCATTCTTTGAGTTTGTGTAACCCTGGAGTTAGTATGTTTAATTTCCAGCAGTGTGGGGGTGAAGCCCCCAAGTAAAAATCATTTTTTGTTTTACTATTTATAATTGCAAATGTAACCTACTGATTACTTTTTTCAATGATTTTGGCAGCAATTAATGGTAATCACAGATACATTTGTTCAGTGTTTTATGTTTTGATCAATTCACTAGCGATTATTTCATTACAAACTCATATGTTTTATTCATTTATTTTTGTATGTCCAGTCTGCTATTTCTAATATAGCTGTTAGTTTTTGCTAAGACACGCATACTCCAATGATGTTAATAAGCATATTATGATGTCTTGCTTTTCTCAGTTTTGCTACCCAGATTAGCTTTCTTTTTGTTGTTCTAAGATATTTGGTATGTTTTCATTTTTTTCCTATGTATAAAAATGCCAAATCAAGACATACTGCCAAGAGAAACAAGTGGAAACAACAAATTTAAGTGTTTATGGATGAATGGATGGAGAAATGAGTATAGCCATAACAGGCAGATGTATAGCTATATAAATGAGAAGATAAACAAAATGTATGGCACAGTCAGCCTGTGGCTATTCTGAAAGTAGATGTGCCATGCTCTTCCTGTACTCTAGCCTTTAATTTAGTAAGGCAACACATCTGTTTAATTAATTTGCTTTGACAAAGAAATAAAACAAGCACTTTGTTCATATTATACATTTGTATATCATAAATACATATTTATTTGAATAATCATGTTCTGTGTTTTTGTATAGCCATGGTTTCATAACACTCAGCTTATGTTCTTTGGCTATAGGTAGTATACCTTACCAGCCCATAGATTACTATTATTTATTTATTTATTTATTTATTTAACATTTGTTGACCGGGAATGTCCGACTGTAACCTACTGATTACTTTTTTCAATGATTTTGGCAGTGATTAATGGTAATCACAGATACATTTGTTCAGTGTTTTATGTTCTGTTAATTCAGTAAATACCTTCACATTGTACAGTGCACTACATGCAGTGTGGTACTCATAAATAAATAATCTCTTAACATCTATACTCACTTTATATGTTGTATATGGCTGAATTATCCTTATGCCTCAGCAAACTAACAAACTTCTGTGCATTAAATTACCATTACACTTTTTGTCTTTATTGAAGACTGAAATGCATTCATTGTTATTTAGTGAGGAAATTAATAAATTTCATGATTGCATAAACACTTGGAGCAGATGTAGTGCATGTGTTAGTTTTTGCAATGAAATTATAATTTATTTAAAAAATCACCACAATATGCAGTTTAATCACTTTGCATTTACTCCTCCAGAAATTGATTAAGCACCTCCAGCTACAGCATTTTTTCCCACTGTGGACCATGTTATAGCAACATTCCTTCTTTGGGATCACATACTTCCTCTTACCATAAAACATGTAACTGGCTGTGAGATCCAGCATGACCAATGCAATTTTTATTTTAGCATTATTGCACAAGGTCGAACTGCTACTGCATCATCCTGTAGCAACAGTAGAGTTAAACTATACTTGCTTACTTTTATGTTCATTAAACAGTTGTTACTTTTGGGCCAGTTTACATGCACAGTTATCTTTTAGCTGTGAGCTTCTCTACAGAACAATTTGTACACCACAATAATATGAAACCATTTAATTTAACTTCCCTTTAATTTTTAACAAAGACTATTTTGGAACTGTTAATGTACAAAATGTCAGTTCCTTAGATAAATTAATAAAGTCAAAGGATCTTGTTTAAAAGCTTCCTTATATAATCTTACATACATGGGCATTTAGTTTAAATATAAAAACAAATTCTAACAATAAATGTTACATGTAGAAATCATCATAATACCACAATAAATATTTTTTTTTTCTAATAGACATATGATGTTGATAAGACATCACATATCAGACATAATGCATTAGGACTGGATCCAATCACACTTTCAACTTCACATAAACTCTTGAAAACAAATTATTATTTTTTTGTTTGTTTCTGCTGATATATCTCTTCTTTGAGCAGGATTCACGAAACCTCCGTGTAAGAGTTAGCAAGTCTTACACGGAGGCTGCAGTTAAACGGGGTGATGTCAGCATGCCATGCATATTCATGAGGGCATGCTGAATCACACCCTAGGCTAACACGGTCCATGTAGGAAAGTAGGGGGCATGTCTGCACGGTGAGTTCTGCAAATTAACAGTTTAATTTTTTTTTTTATAATTTCAAAAAAGTTTGCCCGTAATTGCGCTCGTTTGCACGGGTGTGCCCTTCGCTCAGCCACAGTTAGCAGTAATTGGAAAAGCATAAAAGATCTAAATATGCAAATTAAGCCAAGTAGCAATAGCGTAGTGGTAGAGACGTTGGCCAAAGAGGAGGTAGTCATGGTTCGAGCCCCAACAATATCATTTTCTATTTTTAGTGAAATAATCATGAAAAATCCCCTGACATATATGTACATATATATAACTATAATTTAAGCAAAATGTATTGAAATGGGCCATGTATTTTAGAAGAAATCTGATACAATAAAAAAAAAAATGTATAAGTGCCCATAGCTGAGCAGCGCTCTACCAAGCTGAGTATGACTGCCCGCAGGTGAGCAGTGGTTTAACAGGTGTAATATGAGTGCCTGGAGTTGAGCAGTGCTTTAACACACTGAAACTGTGTGCCCGTAGCTGAGCAAAGCCTCACACAGCGCAATATGCATGTTCATAGCCAAATGACGCGTAAACCAGCGTAACTTGTTTGTGCAGAGCTGCGCAACGCGCCAACCAGCTTAATGGTGGGCAACGTAGGGCAGGCTGTATCAAAGCCACCTTTACACAGACACACCTCCTAGCTTGTGTAGACAGTCATAAAATAAAAAAAGCAATGCCCAGGCTCGAACCCAGGATACCGTGCACCATAGTCAATGTACTGAACCACTAAGCCATGACAGTTGTACTGAGAAATGCAGTATTAGCATATATATAGGAATGAATGGAAATAGAAGCATGACAAAGCAGGTTTTTTGAAGCTGATACATTTCCAAAATGGCCAATCACAGATAAGTGCGGGAAAAACGGCATATATAAGCCCCATAGGCGGGAATACACAGCATAACTGATTGTGGAACCTATTTGCAGTCAGGATGGCAGGTGTAGGAGTGGGCAGTCTCTTCTGAGCACAGAGGAGGGGTGTTGAGGAGTCCAAATATATGGTTTGGCTCCTAGTCCACGATCATGAGGCTCAATTCATGCAGGGCCAGGTTCTGTGGGGTGCGTACAAGGCAGAGGCGTGGAACTGGTTGGCACATGATCTCACCAGTGCCACAGGCATACCAAGGACTGGTGAACAGGTCCATCACCACCATGCGGACCTGAAGAGATGAAAGCAGGACCAACTGAACCGTTGGATCCAGGAGGCCCGGCAAATGCCCAACGCCCCACTACTGAGTAAGTATCCATGTAATTACTTATGTAAGAAATTATCCTAGCTGATATTATGGAGATATATGTTCCAGTATTACTTCATTTATATTACAGCTGCAGGTGTGCGTTCCGCGAATCGGTGAGCCTATGGTGATAGGCTGGTGCAGTTGCGCCACCAGGCAGGTTAGTAATTATTTTTCTGTAATTGCTATACAATATAAGTGAGACAGCTTGTAGAAGAGTTCAGTGTAGTTACATATTAATAAAGTTCAAATAACACTAGAAGAAAGATTCTGCTAGTACTGTATGATTAGATAAGTGATGCAGCCTGTAATCCAGAAATAAAAATTAAACAAGTCTGAAATAGAGATTTTCCACCTGTATTGTAATATCAGATAACCTGCTGAAGCCTGAAAATTAGTGGTAAACAAGCTAAAGACAATAGACATGTGTCAAATACATCCCCTTTTAAAATCTACCATATGAAACAAGTGAGTCTGTTGGAAAGGATTATTGTAACCAAGTAAGACATGTTAATAACGCCTATGATGTACCATCTTGAATTGTAAAAATAAAACAAGTGAGAGTGTGAGAAAGAGGTATGAATCCACCAAGAAAGCTGTAATAACTCTTGAATAAAGTATACTGCAGTCAGTACATAATGAAATGAATGAGACAGCCACAACCAAGCAGTGAAATGTTTCTAATAAAGTACTGAAGCTGGAATGTGTCTGTCCCACAATTTGGATATGTTGCTGTACCCTTGCAATATGGAGATAGCATGGTTGTATGAAATAATGAACATCCACAGTTGTCTAGAGCTGTACCTGAACACAGCCAGATATGAACGTGTATGAATAAAAATGCAATTTATATTAATGTAGCAGTAACATTCCCATCACCAACATTCCTAAGGTTACATATAGGAAACTGTACTAAGACCTGTAGGGTATATATATCTGAAGCTACTAGAAATGTACAGCATATGTATAGGTAGTTGAAGTTGTTAATGAAATATTTCTTCACCCTACCCTATATTCACAAATAATGCCATTCCACAACAAACTGGGTATGTGTATTCAGAATTAATTCCTATGGACATTTGTCCTGTTGGTTCATACATATTTGCACGTACGTTGATGCAAGTGCCCTGTTCACATATCCAAACCTGATGGCCTGTTGCCATCAATCAACCCTGCATGCTGTTGGATTGTGTACTGTTGTTCAAAATATGCATGTATTATGCTTGCTGTTCAATGTTTGGAATTCATGGGTGTTTGGTTAATGGCAATACTGATGTATGCTGTTACAACTAATTTTGAATGGTATTGTTTGTTACTAACCCAAAATGTCATAAAATATTGCTAAACATAGGACAACAGGGAAGGCGGGTTCCAGCGGACCCACCTCTCCCACCACAGCTGGCGAGTGCACCTGGCACTAGTGCCCAGGCTGGAACCTCCTCTGGTGGCCCTGTGCCACCTTTGGGTGGAAGCGCTGCAGGGGATGGGGCTCATCCCCCCACTGCAAGCGTGGCTGGAGGAGAACGTCCACTCACCCTCCAAAGTGTCCGGTCTGTGGTGCGTAGCGAGATCAGGCATTCTGCGTTTGAACCCCTACGCCAGCTTGAGGCACGGATGGCACAACTCACGGGTGTGCCTGCTGCCTGTCCTACACAGCCCCCAGCACTGCCCTGTCCTGGGCAGTGAAGGTGCAGTGGCAACTGCCCATGGTTGGAGATCTCAGTTCCACTGTTGCCATCTGTGGGATCATGGGCTCGTGATAGCCAAACATCCGTCCCCGTCAATTGTAATTCCCCCCACATGTGTCATACTCCGCCCCTGTATGCGTCTTGTTTGTCTTGTCTGTTAACCTCTCCTACCTACCTCCCCAAATATACCTACTTCCTGTACCTCACATTCCACTCTCACCTGAAAAAAAAATAAAAAAGGGCACTCTGTTCCCGCAAAAAAATGACGCCCCATACATAGCTGCCCATTTTGCAGACATGTCTGCTGGACATGTGAACTGGTAATTACAATTGGCTGTACAACATATTTTGTTGTCCTCACCCCTCTCTCAGGGGTGGAAGGTTTCAAATTTCACACCAAATTACACACATATGCACAGCGGTTGCTGATAAAGAAATGGGCAGCTATGGGCCTTTCCTACACCCTTCCTGCAAATCCCGAGCTTGTTTTCCTACTGTCCTACCCTCTCTGTGCCCCCATTTTCACAACTTTCCTATCTCCCCATTTTCTTTTCTTTCAAAGAAATTAGCGCAGGTGTGCACGAGAGTAAGCACTTTTAAGCAGTTGTAAGCAGGTGTGCGCTTGTGTGCGCTTAGCTAAGCGTGTGTGCGCAAAGCTAAGTGACAGTGCGCATGCATGAGCACCATGCAAACCAGCACTAACCCGCTTACAACTGCTTAAAAGTGCCTTAGTCACTCTGAATGACAAGGCCTGTAGTCTGCTCAGCAGCAAAATAAAATTCCTCTGTCAGTCTCAAACCCAGGACCTTGGAAACACTAGTCTGCATGACTTACCACTAAGCCATGACTGATATACAAGAACTTTGTTCTTGAAAGCAATATATCATGAAATAGTAGGACTGAATGTAAAGGGAATATAGGAAGGCTATTACACAAAGCTTTTCTTGTATCTTTACTGGCAATTCTTGTGGATTTGCATTACATTAGTGTGAGAAGAGAAACAGTCATGCTAGTAGGTAGCTAGTAGGTAATAATGTGACAGTAGCACCTTGCAAACCACACACACACACACTATCAGAGCAGGATAAACACTGCCATATTTGAATAGGTAAGAGGCCAGACCTCGCAACTGTGACTGATTTACAGGGATGTTCCTGATTTGAAAACAAATGTTAACCATGCCCCACTGACACCCTGTGAAATGTATTAACAGTAGGCAGAAAGGTGTGGAATCCCACGTAATGGTAACTGTCAATTACTTAAAGTATGCACTACTTGCATGTCAGAAATGGTGTAGTAATACATATGCTCAAAATACCCCACAGTCACAACTGCAGAATATCTGAAATATATCACGGGTGTATCCCACTGATATGTACCATTCCCTGAGGCTGATAAAAGATACACCTGAGAGTATCTGAGGCCTGCAAGTGTCCAAACTCACAGGCATATCATTCTGTCTGCTATCACACACTCTGTGAATAGCTGTAAAATTGCTTCCACAAGCACACCCTCATGTAGGAGTACAACCCAGAAATATCAAAGGATGTAGCCAACGAATAAAATAAGAACAGTATAGCAGTTTACAAGCGCTGCATGTGCCTGCTATCCATAACTGTTAGTACAAAGTACAAGGCCCCACTACTGCTCTGCAGCAAAATAAAATACCCTTGTAGGTGTCAAGCCCCACACCTTGGCCAGACCAGACTGCATGCAGTACCACCAAACCACACCAAACATATAAGGAATTGCTGCTGAAAGAAATATAGCAAGCATTACAAGGAGTGAATGTAAATGGAAAATAGGAAAGCCATAGCAACACATTCCAGTAAAGACACCTAGCAGGCCTTCAAGGAGTGAATGTAAAGGCTAAATAGTGAAGCCATAGCAACAAATTGCAAGAGCCACTGCTGTATACCAGTTAATCCACAAGTCCTACAGGAAAGCACATACTCCCATTTAAACAGTATTAGTATTATTAGGTGTCAGATAACATATATATTGAGAAGAATGAACTGGAGGAAGCAATAGTCAGGTTTCACTACAACATGCATTTCAGTGCCTACAACACAGCCTTAAATATGAGAGACATATCAACCTTTACACTCACAGAACAGTGTCCACAGCATACCAGCATGGTCCCCACCTTGAAAATCTAAAAGGGCTATGCCTACCTAACCTAACAGTTTATAGCACTGTCTGAAATCACAGTGAGAACTGCAATTACCACACATCAGGCTGCATGCAATTAGTAAATGTTGGCTAACAACTGGTGCAGAGGCCATCACATGCACATGTGCAGATACCTACAAAAGCAGCCTGTACTCCCAGTCCACACATGCAATAGTTTCATTGCAACAACCGGAGGGAGAGACACAGAGAGAGAGAGAGAGAGAGAGAGAGAGATACAGGGAGAGACACCAACAAATATAAATAAATAAAAATGAAAACCATCAAGCCAACCATCAGCAGGCCAGCCAGCAGCAAGCCATCCCAAACAGCAGTGAGAAACAAAGGTAATGTAAACTACATAATCTAATAATCTACATACTGTGAACCCTCCATATGTGTTAGCAGTCTGTATCTATATATATATATATATATATATATATATATATATATATATGAAGAAGTGCATAGGGCAGGGGACATACTGCAACTGTTAGTGAAGGCTGGACGTAAATATGTATTTGAAGGTTGCTATGTGCACATATCAATGTAGGTTGTAGTACAACGTACAATGTAGGTTGTACAGTAATGGATGTTTAGCAGTATGTTAGTGTGTGTATTCGTATGTGTAAATAAAAAAAAATATATATACATATATATATATATATATATATATATATATATATATATATATATATATATATATATATATATATATATATATATATATATATATGTATATTTATATATATATATATATATATATATATATATATATATATATGTAATATGCATATATGTGTGCATAGATAGAGAGGGATGTATAAATAGATAGACATATATAGATAGATAGATAGAATATGCATATACATATTTATGTAATGGACACATACATATATAGATATATATATAGATACATACATGTATACAGACAGATATGAATGTCTAGAGATATGTATGTATATGAATCTCTCTCTCTCTCTCTATATATATATATATATATATATATATATATATATATATATATATAATATATATATATGGATACTGAGAGAGGCACATGTGTGCAGATGTACTGCAACAGGTGCCTGGTGACAAAGGCATCGACTGAACACCAGTGTGGATACTGGAGTACCATACCCCATTCCAAAACACTTTCACCACTAACCACCACATAGGTGGTTGCCTGCCTACTACTGGATGTGTTAGAAGGGAACATGGGAAACAAGTGTACAATAGCCTCCCTTTTGATATTCACAGTGGCACACTAGTCTTGTAATCCCTGTACATGGTATGTGTCAGCACAAATGGTGTGTCAGCTAGGGAAATATAGGTCACTGTACCCCTCTACACCTCACAATGTCCTACACGGTATGTACCTCCCATGACAACTACAGAAAGGGAGAAGGACACAGTCATACCTAACAAACAGTGATAATGCCCTCAAACACATTACCTATGCAGAGTGACTGACAAAACCACAGATAGAGTGCCTTTCATACTACCTACACAGAGGTTACCACTGCTGGATATACATAGTTAAGCCACACCCATAATAGTTGTCCAACAACCATGGTAACACATCACAATATCCATGTCTGTCATCCTTGGCAATGCAGTAAAGAGCACATGGTGGAGGTACAGGTTTCTACCCACAAATAAGCCATACCCTGGAGTAAATCACCCAGTATTAAGAAGCAAGGCTCCTCATTAGTAGATGTCAGACATACCCCTGTTGAATGTTATGCAGATAGGTAATATGCCATATGAGTCATCCTGTGTAACTGTTTGACAGGAGCAAGTACAATCACATTACATGTGTCCCAAGGGGCAGGGTAGCATAACAGTATGCTGCTGTAGGCCCAGGGCCAATAGCATACTACCTACCTATGACACAATGCACACGCACACATGTACTCATTGCAATACCAACTATGTGAGGTGGAATGAGTGTGCCACTGACTGTGTGCAAGGTCTGTAATAGTGTGATTGCTCAGCATGACTTTGTGTCTGTCATGGTAGTGTGTGTCCTTGGTGTGAGGCCAGAGAAAAATGTGTCAGGTATTGGGATACAAACATACTACATTGCCATATGTTGTGCTGTGGTTCCCTGTATATGACTGCAGTGTAGGTAGGGGTATGGCCGCAAAGACTAGGGTGCATTACCATTGAAATTTTAACTGTGCATTGCATGCATTGAATGGGTTGACAATGTTCCCCATCCATTACCTTGATACATACCCCCCCCCAGTGTGAGGTTGTGTATTGGACCTCAAACAGTGTGCCAACTGCTGGTGTATACTAGTTTGTTGTATGGAGTGTGCCAGGCACTGTCACACTGTTGTTGGCTGAGCACTGATATGTGGTCATTTACATGTGCATCCCCCAATAGACAGACAGATGCTATATATGGCAGTTCAGTGATATCACTACAGTAGAGTATTATGTGTGCCATATTACTTGCTCACATATTTTTCTTTTCCTTCCAGGGCGATGGTGCACCAGCGCAACCCCTCTTACTCAGCTGCAGAGGATGAGGAGATACACCAGAGCCTGGTGCAGGATTTTTCCACACTCTTTCCCTGCACCAGCCAGAACCAGCAGGAGAGGGCTGCACTGTGCAAGACCTTGTCTGGCGGGTAAATGACATAGGCATGCATAACTGGACATATGAGCAGGTACGCCATCACTGCAGTGATTTAATTAGAAATGTCCGTCAGCGTACGTCTGATATCCACAGGCAACACCTCCCCATCACCAGACTGGAGGAGCTCCTCCTAAGTGTTGTGGCTTCAGCCCAACAACAACATCTGCAGACATGTGTAATGATGGATGCTGGAGCCACCCAGCATGTGGACATGGAGCATGCAGGTAACATGCCATATCTATAGTTGACTGTTCTCTACACTGGTAGTTTATGCATGTGTGAGATGTGTACTGTGTTTGTAGCTGTTATCTTGGAAATTATTGTGCAAGATTGATATTCTCAATATCAGCAGTAGACCTGTGAAAGCCGGCTGTTGTACTACTGTACTGTATCATACTCACAGTATAAATGGCACAGTTGTGCCCACTGACAATAAATGTCTTATTTGTGCAGGTCCCTCTGGTGTAACAGCAAGGCAGCCAATCCATGCTGGTGAGTGTGTAATAACAATACTTTTAATACAAATAATAATAATAGTAATAATACCCTCAAACAGTATTGCTATGTGTTGGATTGCAGGTGTGTTTGTGTCTGTGTGTTTGTATCTCATGTACTGAGGAGTGTGCATGTGCCCATGTTTGCATATGTGCATGTGCGCATGTGTGCATGTGTCCATGTGCTCATGTGTGCATGTGCCCATGTGTGAATGTGCCCATGTGTGCATGTGCCCGTGTGTGAATTTGTGCATGTGTGCATGTGCCCATGTGTGCATGTGTGCATGTGCCCATGTGTGCATGTGCCCATGTGTGCATGTGTGCATTTGTGCATGTGTGCATGTGTGCGTTTGTGCATGTGTGCATGTGTGCATGTGCCCATGTGTGCATATGCCATGTGTGCATTTGTGCATGTGTGCATGTGTGCATATGTGCATGTGCCCGTGTGCATCTGTGGTAACATTGTGTACACATTGTAAACTGTGTTTCCTGTCTTCCTCTCACAGGTTCTGGTGTTGCTCTGGTGGTGTGCAGTAGGGAACCTGAAGCCACTGCTGGGAATAGTGATAATGATGATACATGTGTAATGGCACAGGGAGGTGTGACAGGGTCTGTTGATGGTCAGCCATTCGACAGTACACAGCAGTCAACCCCATCAATGCACACAGAAATCCTGCCAATACATCCATTGTCACCAATGTCCTTAGGTGAGGGACAGCATACAGTGGGCATTGACCAGGGTAATGTGGTATCAGTGGCACATGCATCACCTCCCAGCAGCCATGGCCAGAGTCCTGACATGGTACCACACAGGCAGATGTCCAGGGGTTCTCGTGTTAGCATCCATGGTTGTACTGCCCCTGTCAGACATGCCCACAGAGGTCTTTCAACCTCAGCTATGTTCCGGGCTGTAATGCAGGCACAGTCACATATGGAACGGTACACCAGACAGGGTCTGAGGGAGCTTAGAGCACATCGCACTGCTATGAATGACACTATGCGTGACGTTGTGGCTGCCATCCGTAATTTCACCGAGGTCATTGATAGACGTTGGGGGGACATATTAGATCTGTTCCACAACTACATGTCCATGAGCCAGGGCAATGCAGGACGGTTGAGGCGTTGACGTGGATGTATGCCAGCAACATCAGCAGCTGGCAGTCATCGCGAATGACAACAACCCGCAGCCGCTCCCATAGTGCCAGTACCAGCCCCAGCAATGCTGGGTCTGTGCTGTCATCAGACCACCCTAGGAGACCATGTGCATGTGGCTCTGGACAGTCCTAGCAGGGACATGTGTCCAGTCATCAATCAACTGCTTCTGATGACAGTACGCAGTCTGGCTTAGTACCTGATACTGTCCGTAGCACCCCTGCCAGGCACAGGTACCGTGTCCGTGGCCAGAGACAGTGATCTGTATGACCTGGCAGGCACAGTCTGTGGCTGTTCACAAACACCTGTATATGGCAGCCACGAGGTGGAACTGTGTGCATGCATACACACATGCATAATGCTAACACCTAGGGCTAACACATACACGCACACACCGCATCAACATTGCCCCATCTTGTATTGTTGTCCCTCACTAACACACACATACATACATGTCGATTGGTTGTATCAGTGGCAGACTCAGGCATACCATGTACACACCCTGTGCATATGATGAAACTGTGCCACCTCCTGCAATATGTAACATTGATGCAGGAACAGGTTAACATGGTGCTGATGCACAGGGTGACTACATAGAAGTGTAGTAATATTATAATGTTGTTAACAGTACAGTGTAATGATATCATTGTGGGTATATCCCAGCATGCCTGATGCATTAACAGTATGATTGTCATTGTATTGTTTTGTACACCACTATTAATTACCATAGTGTAATGTCCGCGCATCTTTGCATTCCGGTGGTAAGGCTGAAAACACAAGGCCACCTACATAGGTAGCACAGGGGATAAGAAAATGGAAGTAATGATACTCAATGCCGGACATGTAAACCGCAAGATGCATGCAGTCCAAACTCTACTCTGCATGGAGAATGTTGATATCTGTGCAGTAATAGACAACAGGTTCAAGACTCCCAAGAGCACCCTAGCACTACCAGGTTACACCTCATACCATGCTTGACAGCCCCAAAACACAGAACTAACTATGACAGGAGGGTGAGTCTCATTAAATGTCAAGGATACTGTGGTGGCAGGACAGGTAGCTTACATCCTTCTAAGTTGGGAACTGCTGATTGACGGCTCAGTGTCTGTTATTCTAAACGTGTATTAGTTCTGGTTTAAGCACTTGGGCTTCAGGCCAGTTATTTTACATTAAGAAGGTTCATGGTCTGCACTCTTGTGGGAGGAGAGGCTGGACTCTGCCCTTCTGAGCTTTGAATTTCTGGTTAAAGGCTTATAGTGCCTGCATATTTGAACTGTTTCTTACTGAAATTGGTACACCTTGTTTGCTGTAGCATAGACTAGATCCAGGCCTGCTGAATGTAGCTTTGTTTGTATGCTTGTTTGCTTGTTATTTCCCTGAAATGCTAATTCCACCTAAAACACAGCTTTTCAGCGCTTCTGTGGATCCCTAGTGATATCTGCATTGCTTACTGTACTTATTTCCTTCTTTCACTTGAAAGAAAGTTACTATTTGTCATTTTTGCATTTAAGTTTCCCGGCACATGCTCACTAAAGCAATTATATAAGTCAGCATCAACAAATTAAAAGCACTATACCCTCACAAACTCCCCATGAGTACCTTGTTCCCCATTGGCCCTTTTTTGTCAATTATAAAGGAATTCCCAATACTATTCTAGCATGTCCAAAGGTCAGCTGTCAATCTCCTCTCCGGTCCAGCTGGTGAATCTGGGAATCTTGAGGCAATGTTACAACTGCCTCATGTACACAGACAAACCTCTCTTTCTCCCAACAAATTCCAACACATGTGAGAGATGCAACCATATAGCCAAACTGGAGGCTAAGCTCTCTCAACTCAGTACTGGCGAAACCTGTCAGGAGGAGAAGGAAACCACACTCACTACAATTGCAGTCTCACATAGACCTACCATGACAGCAAACCAAACACATAAACACATAAAAGCATACTCAGAGGCTCTAAATAAAAATATTCCTAAGCAGCAGAGACCTCCAAAGCAGACACCCAAGCAACCGCTACCCCAAAACAAAACATGTGCAACACATAGCTCACAAAGCCAGTGTGCCGAACAGTCACAGCCCTTAAGGCTAAACAACACACCTGATACACTTGTAATAGGTGACTCCATCGTCAGGCACACTGACGTCCCTCTCACCAGGCTGAACAAGGAGAAGGTCACGGTGAGCTGCCTGTTGGGCGCAAAGATCCGCCACATAACACAAGCACTCAGGTCACTCCAAGGCAAGTACAAATATGACTCAGTCATTGTCCATGTTGGTGTGAATGACCTGAGACGTACCTCCCTGGACTACATGAAAAGAGACATAGAGGTGCTCTCTGAGCATGTGGCCCAGGCCGGTATGACCCTGACCTTGAGTAGCATCTTACCCTCACCAAGAATGATGCCACAATATGAAGACAAGATGATCAATTTCAACAATTGGCTTAAGTATCGGTGTCATTCAAAGGGGATCCAATGCCTGTCAGCCTGGGATGACATGCTCGACAAGCCACGATGCTTTGCTAGGGACAGCTTGCACCTGTCACCCCTGGGCTTTTGGATATTGGCAAAGGCTCTTGCTATCCCCATAGTGCCTTTTTTAGGCAAGGCTCAAAAGACAAACCCACCTCCATAGGTATCACAAGGGATAAGAAACTAATAGTCATGCTACTCAACGCCAGAAGTGTAAACCTCAAGATGCATGAACTGGAAACTGTCCTTAGCATGGAGAACATCGATATCTGTGCAGTAACAGAATCCTGATTCAAGGCTCCCGAGAGCACCCCAGCACTGCCAGGTTATACCTCATACCATGTTTGTCGGCCCCAAAACTTGCACCGAACCAGAACAGGAGGGGGAGTATTAATATTCATCAAAGATACCCATACCTCCAGGTTGGTGGCACAGCACGAAGCATCAGAGACTATCCATGTGCAACTAACAGTGGGTAAAACTGCCTTCCAGTTTATAGCCTGCTACAGACCACCCTCCCAAACCCAGGAACCCCACTTGGCCTTCCTGAGAACACTGGAAAATATGAAGGTCTCTCCAAACACCATTATATTGGGCGACTTCAACTACCCAAACATAGACTGGGAGCATTATTCTAGCTCCAACACCCTAGCTCAAAGGTTCCTAGAATTTATAAACTCAAATGCTATGGAACAACTTGTTACCACTCCCACAAGAGGGGAAAACATACTGGACCTGATCATCACCAACATGGGGACTCTATGCTCCAGACCAGAAGTGTATCCCTCACTGGTAAGATCAGACCATAAACTAATCTCACTGGATATTCACATCCTGACCCCAGCCCCTGCCCAGAAAACCACAGTGAAAAACTTCTCTAAAGCAAATTTCACACTCCTCAAAACTGAGGTGGAATCCTTCAAAGCCCCCGGGCCTGTGGAAAATACAGCCCAGACTGCAGAATCCTTTATAAACGCATTCTATGAACACCTTCAGGAATGCATGGATCATGCAATCCCATATAAAACCAAGACCCAATCCTCCAAAGGCAGACGTCCTGTCTGGTGGACCACAGCCATAAACAAACTATACAATAGAAGGAGGAAGCTACTACATGATAGATCAAAATCCCAAAAAGGGAAGGTATCTCTGATCAGTGTTAGCAAAAAACTACGGGCACTCATAAAATCGTCTAAGGCCAGCTTCGAGAGAAAAATTACACAGGACACTGAGGATAATCGCAAGGCTTTCTTCAGTTATGTTAGGAACCTGGGTGGGAATTCCAAGATATGCTCAGAATTAGTCCAAAATGACAAAAAATACACCGAACCCACAGACATTGCCAACATCCTAGCTGACAGGTTCAGCGCAAGCTTCTCCACCCCTCCCCACCAGAAGGACAAATATCTATCCCAGCAGAGTGCTGCCCCCCTGACATCTCAGATGCTCAGGTAAGATCCGCCCTCTCCAAAGCAAAAAACACAGCATCAATGGGACCAGACGGTGTCCCGGGCTGCGTCCTACATGAACTCCAAGAAGAGCTAAACCAAAACATAAAACTACTGTTCAATCTCAGCCTTACCACAGGATATGTACTCAAAGAGTGGCATACATCAACAGTGGTCCCTCTACACAAAGGTGGTGCCTCAATGGATCCTGGAAACTATTGCCCCAAAAGCCTGACTAGCTTGGTCTGCAAAGCTATGGAAAGGATCATCATGGACCTCATAAATAAAGATATTGGGGACCTACAGACACTGGATGCTACCCAGTTCGGCTTTGTTAAGGGCAGATCCTGCCTCTTAAACCTGGTTGATATCTTTGAAACAGTCACCAAGGCCATTGACGAGGGGAAGGTGGTCCACACAGCCTACCTGGACCTCACAAAAGCCTTCGATACAATACCCCACTCAGGCATTATAGATAAGCTCACCAGCTTAAATATAAACCCCTTTGTCACTAGATGGGTTGCAAACTGGCTCAAGAACAGAACCCACATGGTTAGAATTGCTGGAGCCATGTCAGACTCCAAACCAGTTACAAGTGGCATCCCACAAGGCTCAGTCCTGGGACCTCTCCTGTTTGGTATATATTTCTCGGAGGTACAGGCCAACACGGAAGGACTGTGGTTGACCAAGTTTGCAGATGACTGCAAACTGGGTGCTATAATTGACTCTCCAGCTGACGCAAGCATCCTCCAAAAGGGCCTCATAGAAACAGACAACTGGTGCCAGAGCCATGGCCTCAAGCTAAACGTCAAAAAGTGTATAGTCATCCCCTTTGGCAAAAACAAAGTGCCCGCAAATTACCACATAGGTGGTAATCCATTAAGTATAGAAGAAGTAATTAAGGACCTGGGGACCCTAGTTGATAGCAATCTCTCATTTGACAACCACGTGGCCAAAGTGGTTAGAAAAATATTTTATATAGCCCACCTAATCATGAAGGGATTCACATCTAGATCAGGGGAGGTCATTGTGCCTCTTTACTCATCCCTCATCAGGCCCATAATTGAGTACAATGCCCCTTTTGGGATGTACCTTACCAGACACCTGCAGCAACTGGAAAGACCCCAAAAGTACCTCAACAAGGGGATCAAAGGGCTCAAACAGATGCCATAAGCTGCCCGGTTAATGAAACTCCATACTCAGTGGCATACCGCCTGCTCAGAGGTGATCTGTGCCTGACGTATAATGCCATGTCCAACCCAGAATTAATGGACATGCTGCACCTCAGAAAATCCAAATCCCATCGAGCTACGTGCTTGAGAGACTTGAACCTCAACACTGACATAAATAGGACATACTGGAGGGACAGATTCATAACCCAGAGGCTCCCTTCACTCTGGAATAAAATCCCAGTCCAGGTTAGGCAGAGTCCTTCATTGACTCTCTTCAAGAGGAATCTTGATGAGTGGGTGGGGGATCGTAGGTTTACCCCGGGTATCCGTTCTGTGTCACTGTTGGACAGAGGCACAGTATACTAACCTCGAAAAAGGGCATAGCAACATTAATTTAAAATGGGTGGCAAAAGCCAAACACACTCTGGCTTGGCTTATAAATGCCCTATGGCAGATAGCCTAGTATGAACCTATGAACCTATGAACCTATACCCACACCCCCAGGTTGTTGCCACAGCGTGACACATCACAGACTATCCATGTGCAACTAATAGTGGGTTAAACTGACTTCCAGTTCATAGCTTGCTACAGACCAACCTCCTAAACCAAGGTAACCCACTTGGCCTACTTAAGAACACATGGATATATGCAGGTGTCTCCAAACAACAATATATTGGGCAGCTTCATTTACACACACATAGACTGGGAGCATTACTGTAGCTCCAACACCCTAGGCAAAAGGTTTCTAGAATCCATACACTCAAATGCTATGGAACAGCTTGTTACCACTCCCACAAGAGGGGAAAACATGCTGCACCTGATCATCCCCAACATGTGGACTATATGCTCCAGACCAGAAGTGTATCCCTCACTGGTAAGATGACACCATAGAGTACTCTCACTGTATATTCACATAGCAACCGCAGCCCCTGCACAAAACACACAGTCAAAAAGTTGTGTAATGCAAATTCCATGTATTCACATGAGGTAGGCTTCACACATGGGAACTATTTAAGGTCACAGGTACATATGTCTATGTGGCACACACATACCTCATGTGTGCATTGAAGTTACTGATATAATATATGTCATACAATATTAAGAGCAACACCCAACACACATGGACAAAGTGTGTGACAAAAACACACATGGCATTTGTAGGATTCAACCTCCCTACCTAACTATATTATGACACTTGAGAAAGACGCATTAGCGGAGTGTGCTATTTGCATTGCTGTGAGGTTTCCTTTCTTCTGCTATACTTATAGGGTGCTGACATCATCAGTGTTTAGAAAGAGGAATGCACATCATGCAGTGTGTTCTTAGTGTGCTATTTGCATTGCTGGGAGGTTTCCCTTCTCCTGCTATACTTATAGGGTGCTGACATCATCAGTGTTTAGAAAGAGGAATGTACATCATGTAGTGTGTTCTTCTAGTTGCCAAAAGGGACATTTCCTTCAAACAGAATTGCACACACACTGAGTATTTTCAGGATTCAAACCCATACTTAACTATGTTATGACACTTGAGAAAGATGCATTAGCAGAGTGTACTATTCACATTACTGGGAAGTTTTTCTTCTCCTGCTATACTTATATGGTGCTGACATCATCAGTGTTTAGAAAGAGGAATGTACATCATGTAGTGTGTTCTTCTAGTTGCCAAAAGGGACATTTCTTTCAAACAGAATGGCACACACACTAACCTCCCAAATAAACCCAAGACTTCTCCACAACAGGAGACCTGTCTGGTGTACACCAGCCATATATAAGCTGTACAACAGAAGGAGGGAGCTAATACATTACAGAGCAATATCCCACAGAGGGAGGACGTCACTGAACAGTATTGGCAAGACACTTCAATCCCTCAAAATCATCACTTCAAAGTGTTGACAGTGAAATTGTCCAGACACTGCAATTAAGGCTCCCCTCAGTCTGTAATTGATGCCCAATTACTGTTATAAGTCCTCGCCAACCCTCTTCCAGCAAACTCCAGCCACATGGATGTGACATTGCAAATTCAACCCCTGGGATCTCCACTGTGTCCCTGCTTGATGGAGGCACAGCACACTTGCCTTAAACGGTGCCTTCTGTGACCTACTTTACAGAGGCACAGTAACCTACTGTACTGGGGAGGCAGACGCCAAACACACTCTGGCTAAGCTTATGTATTCCCTAGGGCAAACAGCCTAGTATTGACCTCTACACCCATATGTTTAATTTTCAGATGCACAATATTTGCTGCTGATAAACTGTTTGCAGGCCTTTATTACCATAGCTTTCCCTGTTTCTATGAACAACTTGTGTATCTGTGGAAAATGTTTGAATATGAGAGGGATCCACTATTTTACTTATGTCTCTGTTGTCATTTAACTGTGTGCACTGGGCAGATTGCTGTATTGTGGGTGGTTCCTGGCTTAACACATACAAATGCCAGATATGTGTGGCCAACTGCTAAACTGAGTGTGTGAGCATGCGCAGTTCAGGCTTTCCATGGCTTGTTGCCTGACATATGTCTCATTTATCAATGTGTCATTTATCAAAGTGTGCGAGCATGCCCAGTGTGAGCTTTCCATATGTTGAAATCTGAGGTCCACCATATTTGTGGTAGTGTGTGTACTTCAACAATATTTCACATTTATAGTTGTGTGTTGGAAGTCATGTTGTGTTCTTACTGCCTAACTGCTTTGTGTCAGAACCCAACAGGGATTATACTGTGCCTGCAGGGTTTCCATGGGATAGTTTGCATACAGTTGTCAACATCCTTTCATACTGACCAAACACTGTAATATCGTATAGTGTACTGGTTCAGTACTTTCACTGTGGTGGACAGTATCCTGGGTTTCAGTCCTATCACTGCTTTAAATATTCATAGTGAGCACACCAGACTGGTTAAGGGCCAGTTGTGCAAATATGACCATGTTGCATTTTGTTCATATATGGACTACTTAAACCAGGCTTGTCCAACATTGGTAGTGTATTCCGTAACTTGGGTGGACATTGACAAACACTAGCTATATGCCCTAGGCCATTTCTAATGCTAGTCAGAGAGTGTGTTTGTCCTTCAACACACATTGTAACTGGAGTTTGCCATGACATATTTCAAGGTTAGTATACTGTGCCTCTGTCTACCCGTGACATAAAAGTGATACCAAGGGTAAACCTACCGTCTCTCATCCACTCATCAAGATTCCTCTTGAGGAGAGTCAATGAGGGACTCTCTGGCTAACCTGTACTGGGAGTTTACTCAAGAGTGGAGGGAGCTTCTGGGTTATGGCTCAATCACTACAGCATGTCCTATTTATGTCAGTGCTGGGGTTCAGGTCTCTCATGTGCATAGCTCACTGGCATTCAGATTTTAAAAGTGCAGCATGTTCATTGATTCCAGCTTGGACATGGCTTTATACATCAGGCACAAATTGCCTCTGGGCAGGCAGTATGACACTGTGTGGAGCTGCAGTTTGTTTAATCAGGCAACACATGGCATCTGTTAGAGATCTTTGATCCTCCTGGTGAGGTACGTTTGGGGTCTTTCCAGTTGCTGGAGGTGTCTGCTAAGGTACATCCCACAGGGGCCATTGTACTCAATTGTGAGGTTGATGAAGGATGACTGAAGAGGCACGATGACCTCCCCTGATCTAGATGTGAATACCTTCATGATTAGGTGGGTATATGGTATGTTTCTGTAACCACTTCAGCCACATGGTTGTCAAATGCAAGATATCTATCAAATTGTGCCCCCAGGTCTCTTATTACTTCTAAAGTAATTAATGAGTTAACACCTATGTGGTAATTGGTGGGCACTTACTGTTTTTCCAAAGGGGATGACGATACACTTTTCTGCATTTAGCTTGATGACATGGCTCTGGCACCAGTTGTCTGTTTCTATGTGGCCCTTTTGTAGGATGCTTGTGTCAGCTAGAGGGTCAGATATGGTGCCCAGTTTGTAGTCATCTGCAAACTTGTTCAGACACAGTCCTTCCATGTTGGCTTGTACCTATGGGAAATATATACCAAACAAGGGAGGTCCCAGGACCGAGCCTTGTGGGATGCCAGTTGTAGCTGGTTTGTAGTCTGACATGGCTGCAGCATTTCTGACCATGTCAGTTTTGTCCTTGAGCTGGTTTGCAACCCATCTACTGACATAGGGGTTTATATTTAAGCTGGTGAGCTTATCTATAATGAACAAGTGGGGTATTGTATGGATGGCTTTTGCAAGGTCCAGATAAGCTGTGTGGACCACATTCCCCTCATCAATGGCCTTGATGACTGTTTCAAATGAGTCAAACATGTTTAAGGGGCAGGATCTGCCCTTAAGAAAGCCACACTGGGTAGGGTCCAGTGTCTGTAGGTCCCCAATATCTTTATTTCTGAGGTCCATGATGATCCTTTCCATAGCTTTGCAGACCAAGCTTGTCAGGATTCTGGGGTGTTAGTTTGCAGTATCCATTCAGGCACCACCTTTGTGGAGAGGGACCACTGTTGCTGTACACTGCTCTTTGGGTACATATCCTGTGGTAAGGCTGAAATTGAGCAGTAGTGTTATTTGGTGTTCCATTCTTCTTGGAGTTCATGTTGGATGCAGCCCAGGACACCATCTCATACCATTGATACTGTGTGTTTTGCTTTGAAGATGCTGGCTGTTACCTCAGCATCTGCAATGTCAGGGGGGCCAGCACTCTGCTGGGATAGATATTTGGCATTTTGGTGTGGGGGGGGGGTGTTTGCACTGAACCTGTCAGGTTGGATGTTGGCAATGTGTGTGGGTTTGGTGTATTGTTTGTAATATTTCAGTAATTCAGAGCATATCTGTGAATTCCCACCAAGGTTCCTACCATCAGTTAAGAAAGCCTTGTGATTATCCTTAGTGTCCTGTACAATTTGTATCTTCATAGGTTCATAGGTTCATACTAGGCTATCTGCCCTAGGGCATTTATAAGCCTAGCCAGAGTGTGTGTGGCTTTTGCCACCCCTTGCAATGTGAATATTATGCCCATTTAGGGTTTACCTTACTGTGCCTCTGTCTAGACGTGACACAGTGATGACCCCCGGTGTAAATCTATGATCTCCCATCCACTCGTCAAGATTTCTCTTGAAGAGAGTCAGTGAGGGGCTCTGCCTAACATGGACTGGGATTCTGTTCCAGAGTGTAGGGAGCCTCTGGGTTATGAATCTGTCCCTCCAGCACATCCTATTTATTTATGTGTTGAGGTTGAAATCTCTCGTGGCTCTGATGGATTTGGATTTTCTGAGGTGGAGCATGTCCATTAATTCTGGATTGGATATGGCCTTGTACGTCGGGCATACATTGCCTCTGAGTAGGCAGTATGTGACTGAATACAGCTGGGGTTTCTTCAGCCGGGCAGCATATGACAAATGTTTGAGACCCTTTATCCTCTTGGTGAGGTACTTTTGGGGTCTTTCTAACTGCTGCAGGTGTCGGGTAAGGTACATCCCAAATGGGGCATTGTACTCAATTATGGGCCTGATAAGAGAAGAGTATAGGGGCACAATGACCTCTCTTGATGTAGATGTGAATCCTTTCATGATAAGGTGGCCAATATAGGTCTTCCAAGCCACCTTGGCAATGTGAGTGTCAAATGAGAGGTTACTGTCCACTTGTGTCCCTAGGTCCATGATTCCTTCTTCCATACGTAATGGATTACCACCTATGTGGTAATTTGTGGGTACGGTACCTTGTTTGGTATTTGGAGAGAGATTCATACTCTCCAGTGTCTTCAGGAAGGCTGAGTGGGGTTCCTGGGTTTGAGAGGGTGGTCTGTAGTGTGCTACAAACTGTACAGCAGTTTTGCCTACGGTTAGTTGCACATGGATAGTCTCCGATGCTTCGTGCATTGTCAGTAACCTGGAGGTGTGGGTATCTTTGATGAATATGGATACTCCCCCTCCTTTTGTGGTTTGGTCCAGGTTTTGCTGCTGAAAATCATGATATGAGGTATAACCTGGTAGTGCTGGGGTGCTCTCAGGAGCCTTGAAGCAGGTTTCCGTCACTGCACAGACATCGATGTTCTCCATACTGAGGAGGGCCTCGAGAGCATGCATCTTGAGGTTTAGACTTCTGGCGTTGAGCAGCATTACCCTTATTTCTTTTCCACTTATGTTTTCTAGGGAGGTGGGTTTCTCTTTTGAGCCTTGCCTAAAAAAGGCACTGTGGAGGTGGCAAGAGCCTTGGCCAATATCCAGAAGCCCAGGGGTGACAGGTGCAAGCCATCCCTGGCAAAGCAGCGTGGCTTGTCAAGCATGTCATCCCAAGCAGACAGACATTGGATCCCCTTGGAATGACACCAGTAATTGAGCCAATTGTTAAAGCTGATCATTCTGTGTTTGTACTGTGGCATCATTCTTGGTGAGGGTAAGATGCTGCTCAGGGTCAGGGTCATACCGGCCTGGGCTACATAATCAGAAAGCTCCTCTATGTCTCTTTTCAAGTAGTCCAGGGAGGTACGTCTCAGGTCATTCACACCAGCATGGACAATGACTGAGTCATATTTGTACTTGCTTTGGAGTGACCTTAGTGCTTGTGTTATGTGGCGGACTGTAGCGCCCAACAGGCAGCTTACTGTAACCTTTTCCTTGTTCAGTCTGGTGAGCGGGATATCAGTGTGTCTGACTATGGAGTCACCTATTACAAGTATATCAGGCATGTTGTTTGTCCTTAAGGGCTGTGACTGTTTGGCACACTGACTTTGTGAACTATGTGTTGCATGTGCTATGTTTTGAGGTAGTGGTTGCTTGGGTGTCTGCTTTGGAGGCCTCTGTTGATTTGGTAGATTTTTAATTAGAGCCTCCGGGAATGTTTTTGTGTGTTTATGTCTTTGGTTTGCAGTTGTGATAGGTCTATGTGAGACTGGGTTGTGGTGTGTGCAGTTACCTTCTCCTCCTGACTGGTTTTGCCAGTACTGAGTTGAGAGAGCTCGGCCTCCAGTTTGGATAAATAGTTGCATCTCTCACATATATTTGTATTTGTTGGGGGGAGGAGGGGGTTGTCTGTGTACATGGGGCAGGTGTAACATTGCCTCAAGATTCCCAGATTCAACATGTTGTAGCTGGCCTTAGTGGATTTTATGTGTGGCCATAGTTTTTTGCCATAATACTGATCAGAGATTACTTCCCTTTTTGGGTTTTGCTCTATCATGTAGTAGCTTCCTCCTTCTCTTGCATGGTTTGGTAATGGCTGGGGTCCACTAGACCAGATGTCTGTGTGTATGGAATTGGGTCTTGGTTTTATTTGGGATTGCATAATCCATGCATTCCTGAAAGTGTTCATAGAATGCATTTATAAAGGGTTCTGAGGTGTGGCCCATATTTTCCACAGGCACAAGGCCTTTAATGGATTCCACATCAGTTTGGAGGAGTGCAACATTTGCTTTACACATGTTTTTCACTGTGGTTTTCTGCCCAGGGACTGGGGTCAGGATGTGACTATCCAGTGTGATTACTCTATGGTCTGATCTTACCAGTGAGGGATACACTTCTCATCTGGGCATAGAGTACCCATGTTGCTGATTATCACATCCAGTATGCTTACCCCTCTTGTGGGAGTGGTAAGTTGTTCCTGAGCATTTTGGTTTATGAATTCTAGGAACCTTTGGCCTAGGGTGTTGGAGCTAGAATAATGCTCCCAGTCTATGTTTGAGTATTTTCAGTCACCCAATATAATGTTGTTTGGAGATACCTTGATATTTTCATGTGTTCCAAAGTAGGCCAAGTGCGGTTCCTGGCATTAGGAGGGTGGTCTGTAGCAGGCTACAAACTGGGAGGCAGTTTTAGCCACTGTTACTTGCCCGTGGATAGTCCATGCTGCTTCTTGTTGTGGTACCAACCTGGGGGTGTGGTTATCCTTGACAATTATTGATAGTCACCCTCCTTTTGTAGTTTGTTCCATGTTTTGGGGCTGTAAAGCACTGTATGAGGTGTAACCTGGTAGTGTTAGGGTGCTCTTGTGAGCCTTGACCCAGGTTTCTGTTACAGAACAGATATCAACATTCTCCATGCTGAGGAAAGTTTGGACTGCATGCATCTTGCAGTTTAGACTGTTTTCGCAGAATCATATTATGTAGCATAGCACATACCATGACAATTTGGGTACATGTAGTTGGTGAGTACTGCAAGGCTCCACCAGATGTGTCCAGGCACATGAACCATGACTTGAGCAGCCGAAACACACACTCGATTACATTTCATGTTTGTGCATGTGCCTCATTATGGCATTCTTGTTCAGGTGTGTGTGCATTTCTGATGGGTGTCATCAGCCACGGCTCCAGTGCGTACCCCGCATCCCCCACTAAGTGACCATGTGGGATGTCCCCATTGGCAAATGTCTGGTACAGCTGCATCAAATACCAGATATGGGAATCATGGTAGCTTCCAGGGCAGCCAGCACACACATTCATTATTATGCCCTGGGCATCACACACGACCTGGCAGTTGATGGAGGGGAAGCCCTTGCAGTTAATGTAGGCCCTACCCTGCTCACCAGCTGGTGCTTTGATGCATATATGCATGCAGTCTATTGCACCCACTACCTCAGGGTATTCTGCTATTTGCTGGAAGAGACACATATTGCTGGCCAATACCTCACGGGAATTGGGGAAATATACATGATCACCAACATGTGCTGACATGGCATCCAGCAACTGGTGCAGTACCCTGGATGCTGATGCCTGTGATATCCCCATCATATCACCAGTTGGTCTCTGGAAGGTACCTGTTTCTAGTATTCTTAGGCCAACACATACCTTGGTTTCCACTGGGATGGGTTCCCCTCTGTTGGTTCTGTGTGTGAGGTGTGGCCTGCACAGCTCAACAATTTGCTGTAGGAGGTCTCTGTCCACTCTATAGTACTCCACTATCTCCAGCTCATGTAACCCCTGGCAGGTGACCCTGGGCCTGTACACTCTTCTCCGTCTCCTCACTGTGGGTTGTCCTGCAGTATTTGCATAGTCACCACCCTCAGCAAGTTGCATATGTCTCCTTATAACAGCTATGGCAGCCCCTAGCATTTTTGGTCTGAGTGAAGCTTTTTCAGTTTTCACTTCTAATAGCTTACTCCTCTGTTGCAGTGTCTCTTGAGTGAAACATACTGCACTGTTGTTTGCAGAGTTTTAAGTGCGGGGCTGGGCTACTGTTCTACCTGTGCAATTGCCTGCTTCTGATTGTTTTCACCTGCTAGCTCTGCCAGTATTCCCTGCTAGCTTCCTACTATTTATCCTGCTTCCTTTTTACCTTCTGTTTCATCAGGGTGGAGCGAAGCGCATACCAGCAAAAACACGCTCACAGCGGCTAACACGCGCACACACATGATTAGACGGGCTGCAATCTGCTTATTCGGGTTAAAACGCGTGCACACCAGTGCAAACAAGCTTACAGGTGTTTAAACAGGCTCCTACACACTATTTAGATTTTTTTTTTAATTTAGCATTTTTTTTTTATTTCGATGGTTTAATACTTTGATCACTAAAGTTCGATCTTTAGTGATTCGAAGTTTTAAACCTACGAGATTATAATGTAGACCCAGTTTGAGCCATTGTCTGTGAGACACTGCTGTCTGTCTTAAAACTTTCAGAGCTGTAAAACATCAGTCCCCTGTACTTTCATTATTTCTTCTTCTATATTTATTACTTTATCTTGTGGTATATTGGACTAGCAAAAGCTCCATATACTGCAATCTGTGAGGCAGCACTAAAATTATTGCAGCTTTCAAGCTGTAAAAACATAGTACTCCTGTAGAATTTTTGCTGTAACTGGTAGTTCATAGAGCAGTAAAAATTCCACATACTACAGGCAATCAGATACTTAGTTTTCTTTAATCCTCATCATCTCTGGGCCCATACCTTAGAAGAGCTGTAGGTACTGAGGAGCTTGTACTGGAAGGCCATTGTTTTTAGACTACTGCAAAAATAAATAAATGATTGTAAAGAACTTGGCCATTAACTTCCCATCCCATTTGTAGAGAAATATTAGTTGTGATGAGTTTACTAAAAGAGAAAGAAATAAAAGCAAACAGATGCCGATAAAATGTTTTTATGTATATTGTAGTAATATAAATGCACGCATGCTGTTATGCTGAAGCCTGCTAAACAGTATCAGTTATAGCCATGACAGGTGCAACAGAAAGAATCTGATAAAACAGAATGATATGTAGTGGAAAGTGTAATCACAGATGTGGCAACATGCATTCTTTTCATCCAGGAAATGTAGGTACCATTTTAAGTTCAGAAAGGTCGCTTAACCAACTGCTACTTTCTGTGATGAGGGAGTTTAAAGCACCACAAAAGAAAAAAAATGCATCTGTAGTACGACAAAAGTATGAATTAAAAGTAATAAAAAATAACAGTAACCAAGTATAAATACACACAAAATACCAAAAAGACCACTGCTGAAAGGAAGGACAAGTCAGACCACTAATTAGAAGATGAGCACCTTTGTTCCTTTATTCAATAAAATGGAACTTCATCAGATAAAACTGACATTAAAAATTGACCTTTATTTAAATAACAAAGTTTATCCAATCAAAACCACAATCAATTAAAGAACAAATCAATTAAAGAGCCATACATATGTATTAAAATGTATTGAAATAAAATTAAGAAGTGGATGGTAAATGTATGTAAAAATATGTATATGTTAAAAATGTTGTATGTATTTTAAAAAGTCTCATTAAAATGTGTCTCAGGGACCAACTAATAATTACTCAGTCTGGTAAAACAAAACATTGGCATTTTATCTTTTATTGGCTTTCAAAGCTAATACACTTCTAACAGAAATTTTGTCGTTAATCCCTGGGAATTGTGTAGCATTGGGTAAAATCTGCCAGTGTGTTTCTCAATATTCTAGGTAAGAAGACCAAGCCCCCCTTGCTGTTTGTAACCACCTTTTCCTAAAACACACACACACACACACACACACACACACACACACACACACACACACACACACACACACACACACACACACAATTTTTTTTTAATTCTGACATTTGTTTGTATGCCTATTTAAAGCATCAGTACTGTATCTCTATTGTGGTGGTGGTGCTGTGGTAGCGTTCTCGCCTCATAGCAAGACGTTGTCCCATTCGATTCTCAGCTAGAGCATCTTCTGTGTGGAGGCATATGTGAAAGGGGCATGCCTTCGTTGAAGGTTGTGCATCAGGGCTGGTAACCCTGTATGTAAAAATCCACTACCAATCATTAGCAGACCGGAGTTCCACTGTGGTGACCCCTAACCGGGAAAAGCAGAAAGACACAAACAAACTGTATCTCTTCTTCATTACATAGGAGTGTTGGTAAATTCTTTTCTAAAGTTGATTTTCTGTCTTGCCTATATCAAAGGCAAAGCAAGACAAATAAATCTCTACATAAACCACACCTCTGATACTGTAGTCAAAAATGCCTAGTACAGGAAACACTTTGTTAAAATGCCCAATTGTAATGCTTCTGTCTCATAAATAAACCTGCATTCTCTGCAGGCTATACATTTCCCCCTTTTACCTGTTTTCTAGTAACCCCCCTCAAGAATTACTATTTTTCTCGAACATATTTTTCATATTCTTTCCCCTTCTATAAACTATTTTGGGAACTCCACCAAGTTTATGGGTCAACCCAAAAGTATGAAAAACACCACTCCACTTTTTCTCTATAATAGTTCTGGTGGTAGATACAAATTGCTTGTCATGTTCTTCCTTTTATATAGGCAAGATGGAAAATCAACTTAAAAAAAGAATTTACCAACATACCTATGCAATCAAGAAGAAAGATAATAATAATGATTTATATAGGCATGCAAACTATTGTCAGAATTTTAAAAAATTTGGTTTTTTGTGTCTTAGAAAAGGTGATTACAAACAGCAGGGAGGGAATTGGTCTTCTTACCTAAGATATAAAGAAACACACTGGCCAATTTTATTAAGTGCTACACAATACCCAGGGATTAACAACACAATTTCTATTAGTAATGTGTTGGCTTTGAAAGCCAATAAAAGATAAAGGGCTGGATTCATGATGGCTTGCACGGAGTCTAAGAGTAGAGTAAGACTCCATGCAGCCATTTCCGATGTATAAGCATAGCGCAGCGCCACACAAATGAGCTGCGCTCTAAAACCCATAATACTGCAAATTAAAACCCACAAATGTGGATTTTATTGAAAGTGGTAATATACAATGTAAGGGAATGGCAGGCTGAAGACATGTCCACCGAGTAGAGGTTGCTAAGGGGGGAATATCAGTCTAAGACATGTAACCAAGCATTAGTAGGCAATCCTATGTAAATGAGTGTTAGGATAGTGAATTGCTAGTTTACATAGCAAATGAGCACAGTCAGTGGAGTGTAGGAGTAGGATATGGAGAGTAACAGAGTAGAAGTTAGGTGACATCATGAGGGGGGTATGTATGAAAGAAGTGAAGCTCATTGGAGCAGAGTGGCATGTGTCCACTGTCATTTACACATCACGGAAAGAGGTGTGGCAACAGGTAGGCTAGGGAAAGGCAAGAAATGGAAGGTGTATGCCATGGATAACACCATTTCTTGCTGAGCATGCATGCACCCGTGTGCGCGCCTGTAAACCCGAGTAAGACAGAGTGCATGCGTGTAAGCGTGAGTGCGTGTGTTTAAGCCGGAGTAAGCATGTATAAGGCTGTTTAAAGAGTTGTAAGCATGTTTGCGCTGGTGTGCATGCATTTTAACCCGAATAAGAAGGTTTTAGTCCATGTAAGCATGTGTGAGCACATGTTTTCTGCTGTGCATGTGTTTGGGCTTGTGTGCGCACCGCACCCCCCCTGAGGAAACAGAAAGGAAAAAGGAAGCACAACAAATAGTAGGAAGCTACCAGGGAGTACTAGCAGAGCTAGCAGGTGAAAATAATCAGAATCAGGCAATTATACAGGCAGCACACTAGCCCAGCCCAGCCTATCACTTAAAACTCTGCCAACAACAGTCCATTATGTTTCTCACAACAAACACTGCAGTAAGCTAATAGAAGTGAAAACTGAAAAAGCTTTACTGAGACAAAGAAATGTTAGGGGCTGCCATTGTTGTTATAAGGTGACATATGCAACATGCTGAGGGTGGTGACAATGGAAATGCTGCTGGACAACCCACAGTGAGGAGACGGAGAAGAGTGTACAGGCCCAGGGTAACCTACCAGGGGCTACATGAGCTGGAGATAGTGGAGCACTATAGAGTGGTCAGAGACCTCCTGCAGCAAATTGTTGAGCTGTGCAGGCCACACCTCACACACAGAGCCAACAGAGGGGAACCCATCCCAGTGGAAACCAAGGTATGTGTTGGCCTAGGAATACTAGCAACAGGTACCTTCCAGAGACCGACTGGTGTATGATGGGGATATCACAGGCATCAGCATCCAGGGTACTGCACCAGTTTCTGGATGCCATGTCAGCACATGTCGGTGATCATGTATATTTTCCCAAATCCTGTGAAGTATTGGCCAGCAATATGCATCTCTTCCAGCAAATAGCGGAATACCCTGAGGTAGTGGGTGCAATAGACTGCACACACATATGCATCAAAGCACCAGCTGGCGAGCGGGGTAGGATCTACTTCAACCGCAAGGGCTTCCCCTCCATCAACTGCCAGGTTGTGTGTGATGCCCAGGGCATAATACTGAATGTGTGTGCAGGCTGCCCTGGAAACTACCATGATTCCCATATCTGGCATCTGATGCAGCTGTACCAGACATTTGCCAATGGGGACATCCCACATGGTCAACTAGTGGGGGATGCTGGTTATGCACTGGAGCCGTGGCTGATGACACCCATCAGAAATGCACACACACCTGAACAGGAACGCCATAATGAGGCACATGCACAAACACGTAATGTAATAGAGCGTGTGTTTGGGCTGCTCAAGTCACAGTTCCGGTGCCTGGACACATCTGGTGGAGCTTTGCAGTACTCACCAACTACATGTACCCAATTATGTGCTATGCTACATAATATGATCCTGTGAAAACAGCTGCAGCAAGACCAGCATAGGCCTGGGCCAAACAGCCCCCCCACCATTGCCAAGGCCATCACAGGCAGAGCGTGACTCGGAGGAGGACCAACCTGAGCCTGCCCCAGTAGGCAGAAGGAGGCGTGCCCATTATGCTTTGGCCTTGGCAAAGAGGCAACGCATAGCACATACACTGGCTCAGTAGGAACTCTGGAAATGATACCTCTCTCCGACTCACACATAAAGTAAAAGGGAAGCCTAAGATGACACTACCTGCTTCCAAACATGTGCACAGAGTGTAGTATGTGCATCCGACATAGGCAGCCCTGCAGCACCACCTAAGGCATGAATGCCATGTGTTAAGCAATATAAAGCAGTGCTAAACAGCAATTACTACCATGTAGTATATGCAAACAAAATCGCACACACCAACTAGCACAACTGTGGTCAATGTTCAATAATATTGGGCAACTTCCAGCAGTGTTGGTGAATATTGAGCAATGTCGGACAAGCCTGGTCTTGGTAGGGCATAGCTGAACAAAAGCCAACATGCTCATATTTGCTTAACAGGCCCTTAAGCAGTCTGGTCTGCTCAGTATGAAAATATAAAGCAGTGATGGGCCTCAATCCCAGGATACTGTATACTATAGCCAAAGTACTGAACCACTAAACCATGACAGTATTGCAGTGGTCCACCTCTATGACAGAATGTTGATACATCTATGCAAAGTATTCCATGGAAACCCTGCAGGCACAGCATAATCCTTGTTGAGTTATGACACAAAGGTGAGTCCTGCAGTGAGAACAGAACCTGACTTCCAACACACACAGTATAAATGTTAATACTGGTCATGTTCGCACACATCAGCAAATGTAGTGGACCTCAGATAGCAACATACTGAAGGGTCACACTGGGCATGCTCACACACACGAATAAATGAGACAAATATCAGGCAACAAAACATGGAATGTCAGAACTGGGCATGCTCACACACTTAGGCCATGTCTGAGTACAGCAGTGGGCCACGCATATCTGGCAGTTGCATGTGTTAACCCAGGAAACTGTCACTATACAGCAATCTGCCCTGTGCACACAGTTATATGACAACAAACACATCTATAATATAGTGGAACCCTGTCATAATCAAATATGTTCTGCAGATACTGAAGTTCTTCATGGAAACTGGTAAAGCAAAGATGATAAAGACCTGCAAACAGTATCAGCAATAAACATTGTGCATCTTGAACATTAGCATAGGTTCAGAGGTCGATACTAGGCTATCTGCCCTAGGGCATGTACAAGCCTAGCCAGAGTATGTTTGGCTTTCGCAACCCTGTCAGATTATTACACTGTGTGTGTGAATGGTAGGTCACACAAGAAAGTCCATGCACATTTATGCTAGTGTGCCTCTCTCTAGCAGGGACACAGAAGATATCCCAGTGGTAAATATACAATCACCCATACAGTCGTGAAGATGTCTCCAGTAGGTGGTGGGAGGCTCTGCCTATGTGAAACTGGGATTACATTCTGTAGTGAGTGGAGCCTCTGGGATAAGAATCTGTCCCTCCACAATGTCCTCTTAACATCTGTGCTGAGGTATATGTCCCTGCAGTTTGTAGCTCCAAGGGAGTTGGATATTCTGAGGTGGAGCATGTCCAGTAATTCTGGTTTGGGTATAGCTGTAAACAACAGGCACACATCATATCTGAGTAGGTGGTAAGCGACTGAGTAGAGCTGGAATTATTGCATCTGAACTATGCAGGGCATCTGTGTGAGTCCCTAGATCTGCTTGGTGAGGACCGTCCGTGGCCAGTACAGTTGCTGCAGGTGTCAGGTAGGGTACACCCTAAATGTGGAATTGTAACCAAGCATGGATGTGATGAGTATAGGGGCACAATGACTTCACTCGATCTAGATGTGAAACCATATGGGATAAGGTGGCACACATAGAAGGTGTGTCCAACCACTTTGGCAACATGAATGTTAAAGGCGACAGTACAAACAAGTGATGTCCCCAAACCCCTAACAACTCCTACCGTATGTAATGGAGTACTACCTATGTGGTAATGTGTGGGCATGTTGTTACTCCCAAAGGGTATGACTATGCAACTAATGGCATTTAGCTGTAGGCCATGGCTCAGGCACCAGTCATCCATCTCTGTGAGACCCTGATTGAGTATGCATGTGGCAGCTGGAGAGTTGATCATGGCACCCAGTTTGCAGTCAAGTGCAAACATGTTCAGCCATATTCCCCCTGTGATAGCCTGTACGTAAGACAAATATATACTGAACAAGAGAGATCCCAGGACCAAGCAGTGTAGGATGGCATGTGTAACTGGTGTATAGTCAGACATGGCACCTGCAATTCTGACCATGTGGGTGCTATCCCTGATCTAGGTATCAATCCATTGTGTGAGATATGTATCCAAATTGACGTTGGTGAGCCTATGCATAATGGCCCAGTGGGTTATTGTGTTGAATGGTTTTGCAAGGTTCAGGCAGGCTGTGTGGACAGCCATCCCTATGTTGATGGACCTGTTAGCCATTTAAAGAATACCTACAGGTTCAAGAGGCAAGATCTGCCCACAGCAATGCTGAAATGAGTAGGACACAGTGTCTGTAGGTTCCTGATGTCTATGTGTAGGAGTCCTATGACAATATGCTCCATAGCTTTGCAGAACACGCTACATAGGCTTATAGGGCAATATTGTCTGTGATCCATTGTGGCACCAACTCTGTGGAGTGGGACCACTGTCGCAGTACGCCATTCCTTGGGTACATATCCTGTGGTAATTCCGATATTGAACAGTGATGTAATGTGAGGGTTGCGTTTGTCATGATGCTCGTGTATGATGCAGGCTGGGACACCATCTGGTCACATTGATACTGTGATGTACGCTGTGGGGAGGGCAGCACTCACCTGTTACTGTTTGATGTCAGGGAGGTTATGCTCTGTTGGGATGGATAGTTGCTCCTTAGGAGGGATGGGTGGGAGACATCTGCACTGAACCTGTTTGCCAGGATGTAGGCAATGCCAGTGGGTTCAGGGTAGGTTTAGTCAGTATGCAGTAACTCACAGCATATCAGTGAGTGTCCACCCAGGATCCTGACATAATTGAAGAAGGCTGTGTGATAGTTCTATGTGTCAGGTGCAATTGTCTGGTAGAATCAGCCCTTAGAAAAGTCCATGAGTGATTGTAGCTGTCTGCTAGTACAGATCACAGATGCCTCCCCAGTCTGGGATTGTGCTCTATCATGTAGTAGTGTCCTCCTGATGTTGTACAGCTTATTAATGGCTGGGGTCTACCAGACAGGTCCCCTGCCATTGTAGTAGTGGGTCTTGTTGTTATTTGGGATAGCACAATCCATGCAGTCCACTAGGTGTCCATAGAATGTGTATGTAAAGGATGCAGCAGTGTGAGCCGTATATGCCACTGTCACAGGATCTCTGAAGGATACCACCTTGCTTTGGTGCAGTGAGATGTTGGTTCATGAGAAGTTCACCAAGATTACCCAGGATAGGTGTGTGGAGGGTATATGTATGCCCTGTGAGATACATGTATGTTCTGACCTTACCAATGAGGGGTATATTGCTGGTGTGGAACATAGAGTCCCCATGTTGGTGATAATCAGGTCCAATATGTATTCCCCCTTGTGGCTGTGCTGACTGGTTGTGCCAAAGCATATGAGTACACAAATTGTAGTGACTTTTGGGTGAGGTTGTTGGGGCTTGAGTAGTATCCCCAGTCAATATGTGTGTATATGAAGTCACACAATATAATGGTGTCTGTAGAGACCTTCATATTCTCCATAGTTCCCACAAAAGCCGAGTGTGGTTCCTGAGTTTGGGAGTGTGTTCTGTAGCAGGCAACAAACTGAAAGGCAGTATTGCACAATGGTGGTTGTATATGTATGGTCTGTGATGCTTTGTGCAGTGCTACTAACCTGGAGGTGTGTGTATCTATGATGTATATGGATACTCCCCCTAGTTGTGTTGTCTGTTCCAAGTCCTGTTGTCAGACAGCATGGTATGAAACATAACCTGGTAGTGCTGGTGTGCATAAGCAAGCCTGAACCAGGTGTCTGTCAGTGCACAGATATTGCTCTCCTCCATACTGAGGAGAGTCCTGAGTGGCCACAATATGAGGTTAACACAACTGTTGTTGAGCAGCATTACCCTTAGTTTCATTTAACCTGTAATGTCTATGGAGGTGGGTTTGTCTTCTGAACCCTGCTTAAAAAAGGCACTCTGGTGGTAGCAAGAGCCTTAGCCAGCATACCAAAGTCGAAAGGTGACAGGTACAAGCTGTCCATAGTGAAGCTACATGGCATATTGAGCATGTCAGCATACGCTGATAGACACTGTATCCCCTATGAATGAAACAAATTTGTTAGCCAACTGTTAAATGTGATATGTGTGTCTGTATACTGTGACATCATAATTGGTGGGTGTAAGATGCTAGACAAGGTCAGGGTCATCCTGGCCTGGGCTACATGATCAGAGTGTACCTCCATGTATCATGTCATGTGGTCCAGGGAGTAACGTCTGAGGTTACACACACCAGCATGGACAATGATGGTGCCAGTCTTGTACTTGCTTTGGAGTGACCTGACTGCCTGTGTTATGCGGCAGATCCTGGCACCCAACAGACAGCCCAAAGTGACTATTCCCTTGTCAGGGCTGGTGAGTAGTACATCAGTGTGTCTGAACATAAGTGTCACCTTTTACAAGTGTATTTGGTGTGTTGTTTAGCCCGAAGAGCAGTGACTGTGTGGCACACTGACATTGTGAACTTTGTGATATGTGGGTATTGTAGTGGGGTAGCAGGTGTGTGTGTCTGCTTTGGAGGTCTCTGCTGCTTAGGTAGAGTACATTTACAGCATCCGAGTATGTCAATGTGTGCTAATGTGGTTTGAGTGCTGTTGCTAGAGGATATGTGAGACTGATATGTGGTGTGTGTGGTTACCTTCACCACCTGATAAACTGTGCCAGTCATGGGTCGAGAGAGATCAGCTCCCTGTATGTCTATATAGGTGCATCTCACACATATATTTGAGTTTGTCGGGAGGAGGAGAGGGTTGTCTGTGTACATGAGGCAGATGTGATATTGTGTCAGTATCACAATATCCACCAGCTGGACTGAAGAGTACACACAAAACCGACCCCTGGACATGCCAGGAAATTATCATGACATACTCTGTAGCCTGATCACAAAGGATCAGTAGGGTGTTAAGCATGTAAAAGAGTATAACAGGGATTAGTGCTCATGTTCATTAGTATTTTGTAAAGAGGAGCTGAGAAGGAGTCAAGACTGAATCATGACACCTCCTTCAGCTATGTCATAAATATCAATGTACACCCATATATGTCCTGAGTCAGGGCCAACTGTACCTGAGTGTCAATGCCAACATCATGACAGACAGGCCCATATGTACATACCAATCCCCCACTGACAACAGTCCACATCATCATACCAGGAGATATCACATGTAGAATGGATGAGCAGCTACTCCCACTGCCAAAAGCATGGCGGCAGGTGGACTACATTGATTCCCAATATGTGTCATGCACAAACTACAGAACAAACAGATCATGCACCTGAACAGTCAGCTGAGCCACACCCCCTATACAGGATGTGGAACCGTTGAATCTGTCACAGATACATATGGCACTCCCCAAAAGTGTTGGTGAACAACACACCATGGGAAGTTAAGTCCAGTACGTCTATGAGGTCTGATCTGCAAGGTCATGGAGTCCATCATGGTTGCAGTCATAAACAGAGCTATTGGAAGCTGACACACACACAACACTACCAACTGTGGTATGTTCATGTGCTGATCATGGTTCCCAAACATGCTAGACTGTTTGCAAGACAGCCACCCAGGACATACATCAATGAACACATCTACACATGTGTCACATAGACTTTGAATAGCCCTTTATCAACATCCCAGACACATGTGGTATCCACAAAACCAAGAAGCTGTGCATAAATATGTGTTGACATATGACAGAATGTCAATGTGTCTACAGATAGATCACACAAGGTAAGGATACTGAGGTCATGTTCAAGCTGTTGACACCTGCTGACCCACATGGACCATTCCTGTAATGGCATAAAACAAAGTGTACACACATCACCATGTCCAGTCTGATGATGTCACCATCCTATAAATACTACAGGAGTAGGGAAACCAGCCAGTAAAGCAAATAGTGTGCCGTGTTAGTGCATCTCTCTCTGATATCATAACATAGTTAGGTAGAGGTTTAAATCCTGCAGACAGTGAGTGTGTGTGTGTGTGTGTGTGTGTGTGTGTGTGTGTGTGTGTGTGTGTGTGTGTGTGTGTGTGTGTGTGTGTGTGGGATGTGTGTGTATGCATGCAGTTTCCTTTGAGAAGTGTTCCCTTTTTGGAGACTGGGAAAACTCAGTAAAAAAGGTACATTCCTCTTTGGAAAGTCTGATGATGTCACCATCCTACAAATACTGCAGGAGAAGAAAAACTAACCAATAAAGCAAATAGCACGCCATGTTAGTGCGTGTCTCTCTCTAGTATCATAACATAGTTTGGTAGGTGTTTGAATCCTGCAAACAGTGAGTGTGTGGGGGGTTGTGTGTATGTGTGCAACTGTCTTTGAAAGGAGTGTCCTTTTTGAAGACTGTGAAAACACACTAAAAGAGGTACATTCCTCTTTGGAAAGTCTGATGATGTCACCATCCTACAAATATTGCAGGAGAAAAGAAACCAGCTAGTAAAGCAAATAGCGCGCCGTGTTAGTGCGTCTCTCTCTAGTATCATAACATCGTTCGGAAGGGGTTTGAATCCTGCAAATACTGACTCTGGGTGTAGCACTGTTGGTCAACATGGTGTGGGTTTTGCTTTTACTATGGTATGACATAGTATGATGACAACAGTAAGTGCATTGCAGACATCAGGTATCTGCGTGGCAAATATATATGTGTACATGTCCCCTCAATCAGTACATAGGTGTGAAGCCTGCATACTACATGAATACATTTATTTCCATTGACAGGTTGTGCCACTGCTTCTCAGATCGTAGGTCACATATGTATGTATGTGACACGGCCGTCCACTGTCATGTTCTGAGGCCAAGGTCATCTGTGGCACACACACCCATGACAGTTACTTAAGAGTAGTGTGAGTGAGGGTATATGCCTGGGGTATAAGTCAGACATGGTCATACACAACAAAGTCTGCCAAGAATGGACAGTCTTTATAGGTGTATGACTGCCTTGTGGATATGCATTCAGGCCACTAATATCTTATGTGATACACCTTGGGACTCCACAATACTTATGGATATGTGGATACCAAGGGGCACATGACATAACATGGGTCTGTATGTACACAATGGTACCCGAAATACATGTTGAGGGCTACCACCTGTGTGGTACTGACGAGATAGTATGTTTAGTACATGAGGATGACTATGCCATAGTTGGCATACTGCTATACAGCATGTATCACACAACAGGTATCTGTATGATACCCTTGTGTAGGATATGCGTCCCATCCAGGGAATGCATTGTAGGCCAATCCATGCATTCTCAGATTTGGATGGACACATCCCTATTGTGTCTGTATGTACCTAAGGGGGCTATATGACACACCGGTGTGGTCACAGTAATGGGTGGCGGTCATCACCACTGGTTAGTGTTATAGTGTAGCACTGGAAGGATCCAATTGATACTGGGTTCCCTACTACTGTATGTCATTTGTCAGGACATCATCCAATGATTGCTTATAGTCATGCTGTTGAGGTTGTGTATACTACCAGACTGCAAATCATTGACTGATATTAACGGTATCACCCGTAGCATAGTGTCAACCCATATCATACACATGTTTAGCCATGTTATTACATAACTGTAGTAGAATGCATACTGGACATTGAAAGATGCAATGAGATGTTAACAATGTGTACGACAGGGTATGCCACACGTCCCATGTGTCCACTATGCACGTACATCCAGACAGTGCACACTCACCATGTTCATAGATGTACACTTGCTAATCTGTACTGCACACATCCTGCCCACTCACTAACACATGCTGGCAACACATCACACATCAGCCAAGTGGCACATGGGTGGATAATACATAGTCAGACCTAAAAGTGGTGTAAACAATGCTACATTGACAATCAGAGCTTTGATGCATAATGTCTGCTCAGATATACCTACAAGGATGTAGTTACACTTCCTTGTTGACAATTTGCTATTATTGCTACACTGCTATAGTGTCACCCTGTGCATCAGCACCATGTTAGCCTGTCCCTCCATATAATAATGCAGATGACAGGAGGTGGCACAGGTATCATCATATGCACAGGGCATTTTGTTGTTTGCCAGAGCCTGACATTGACTCATCCAATCCACATGTCTGTGTGTGTGTGTGTGTGTGTGTGTGTGTGTGTGTGTGTGTGTGTGTGTGTGTGTGTGTGTGTGTGTGTGTCAGGGACAACAGTACAGCATGGGCCAATGTTGATGTAATCTGTGTGTGTATGTGTGAGCCCTAGTTGTTTGGTTAATGTGTGTGTGTGTCTGCATGCACACAGCTCCACCATGTGGCTGCCATATACAGTGGTTTGTGGGACAACCACAGACTTTACCTGCTTGGCTGTACAGATCACTGTCTCTGACCACGGACATAGTACCTGTGCCTGGCAGGGGTGCTATGGACAGTATCGGGTACCAACCCTGACTGGGTACTGTCATCAGAGGCAGAGGTACGACGACTGGACCCATGGCCCTGCTGAGACTGGCCAGAGCCACGTGCACGTGGTCTACTGGGACGGACAATGGAGAGGCCAGCCCCAGCATTGCTGGGGCTGGTACTGCCACTATGGGAGTGGCTATGAACTGTGGGCCATCCGCAACCACTGCCAGCTGTTGCTGGCATGCGTCCGCGTCGACGTCGCAACCATCCTGCATGGTCCTGGCTCGAGGAAGACATGTTATGGAGGGCATCTATTGTCTCCCCCCAATGTCTATCAATGACCTCAGTGTACGTCCGGATGGCACTGGCAAGGTCACGGATGCTGTCATTGATAGCGGTGTAATGTGCCCTCTGCACCCTAAGTCCCTGCCTGGTGTACCGTTCCATACGTGCCTGAGCCTGCATTACAGCACGAAACATAGTGGTTGTTGTAAGACCTGTGAGGGCATGCCTGCTAGGGGCAATACGTCCAGTGGTGCTCCCCCGAGAACCCCTGGACCTCCGCCTATGTGGTGCCATTCCGAGTCTACGGCTATGGCTGCTGTGAGGAGATACAAGTGCCATGGGTACCATCCTCTCCTGGTCAATGCCAACTGTATGCTGTCCCTCCCCTATGGCCATTGGTGGTGAGGGATGTAATGGCAGTATGAGTGTGCGCATAGATGGGGTTGAACACTGTGTACTGTCGATTGGCGGACCAATGACAGACCCTGTCAAATCTCCCTGTGCCAAAATACGTGTCATCATCACCATTATCTGTGGCAGTGGCTTCATGTCACCTGCTGCTTTCACCAACCCCTACCTCAGCACCTGTGAGAGGAAGACAGGAAACACACGTTATGGTCTGCACATGCAAACATGCACACATGCACACATGAACACGTGCACACATGAACACATGCACACATGCAGACATGCACACAGGAACACAGGAACACATGTACACAGGAACACATGCACACAGGAACACAGGAACACATGCACACAGGAACAAAGGAACACATGCACACTCCTCACTACAGCAGATACACACACACACAACAGAAATCCAAATCATACTCAATACTGGTTGAAGGTGGGTGACAGTATCACAAGGCAAACAGTCATGTCACATGTGTCAGCATGCAGAATAAGTGTTGATCAAGTCCATGCAGTGTGAGTGTAGACAGCCATAGTTAATGACAGTGTACATGGCTGTGGTGCATGTGTTCATGTTCAGTGATTGCTTACACCCTGGAACACAATGTGTACAAGGACACAACATTTCTGTGCAAGTATTATAAGCTCTGAAATGTCCTGTGCACCATCACACACAGGTATACATACCGTGGCTGCATGTGTTATCTGTGTGTCAAATGGGTTTCCATGTCTGACTGCAGTGTCTGTGTCTGTAGCAGATAATTGTGGACTCAGGTGTAGCACACGCATGCTATGTACACACACACACGGGATGAGTGGTGCATGTATACGTGATGGTATTCCAATCCTGGACATGGCCATTGTAACAGTATGGGATGTAGTACCATTAGCCATCAACATCATGCATCATGTGGTCACTCAAGGCCACTAAAGTGTGCTAGACCACCACCTAGCATGCTGTACCTGAACCACAGTGCCGTGGCTAAGTTCACAATTACACAGCCATGTTACACAAGGGTGTGTGAGGTGCCCAATAGGGAGCATTGCCTAACATGACTGTGTTATATGTTGAGGAGTGTTGCACAGCCCCATGCTAGGCCCCTACCCCTCAGGTATATTATGTGTGGTGTGTGGATGACATGTGGGATATTGAAGTGTGACCTGGCAGTGGGTGTCCAGTTACACTATGTGTTGCATGTTGAGGTGTACTGCATATGACAAATATGTTATGTTGTGTACATGTGTGTCAACTATGCCTATCCAATGTGCAGTACAGAGTTGCCACATTTGTGTCTGATGCTCTGTACATTGCATGTGATTGAGGAAGCTACTGACATTACTGAGATGTTTCACGTCTCACAGCAAACATGCACAGCATGCATTATGTGTAGGTGTGTTATGTGTACATGGCCTACACCTCACCTATGACAGGGACAGTTCAATACCAAGCTGAAAGTGTTAACACACTCACCAGCATGCAACGTCTGTCCTGCTGTCACACCAGAGGGACCTGCAAGAATATGACACAGTTTGTCAGTGGCCACAACTGTGGCATTGCTACTGTGAGTGTGCTAAACTACAGTAGAACAACAGGCATAGGTGTACAGATACTATTCAAATTATCAGTATTGCACACAATAGGCAGCACAACTGCTAAACACAGTACACATCTCACACATGCATAATCTAACAATACATGTAACAGTAGTTTACAGCTAGGGCATATTACCTGCACGCTCCATGTCACCATGCTAGGTGGCTCCGGCCACCATGACGACACATGTGTGATGTTGCTGCTGTAGGCCAGGTGCCACCACACTTAACAGCAGTTCCTCCACTCTGGTGAGGGGGGAATGTATGGCCACCCCACCATCTGTGGCAAGCTGTTTTCTGTGGATATCAGATGGACGCCGCCGGACATGTCTAATTAAATCACTGCAGTGATGGCATACCTGCTCTTATGTCCAGTTATGCATGCCTATGTCATTTACCCAATGAACAAGTTCTTGCCACAGTGCAGTACGCTCCTGCTGGTGCTGGCTGGCCCTGGAAAGCAGCAGGGAATAGTGCTGGACCAGGCTGTGGTGGATTTCCTGTTCCTCTGCGGCTGTGTAGCAGGGAGTCCTGTGATGAGCCATAAGCCTGGAAGACAAGTAAACGATATGTGGGAGCAAGTCATGTGGCACACTTAACATTATACAGTACAGATATCAGTTAACTGCCATATATAGCATCTGTTCGTCTGTCAGAGGATACACACATTCAATACCACATATCAGTGCTCAGCCCACAACTGGCTGACAGTGCCTGCCACACTCCATATGACACACCAGTATACACCAGTACTCGGCTCACTGTTTGGGATCCAATGCACAGCCTTGCCAAGGGGGTACATATCAAGCTAATGCATGCAGAAATATGTCATCCATTGCAATGAATGTGAAGTACAGTTACAGTATAACCAGTACCCCACCCTAGTTGTTGTTGCCATATCCCTACCTAACATATGTGCACAGTTGTTAATATAGCTGGCATACTGCTGTAACAGAGTATACATGTTGCTAGGTACACACGCAAACCCTGCATCACACATGTGATTGCGGACATGGTACAGGCATCATTACACACACATCAGACATTCATACAACACACAAATGTATGCTGACACAGATGAGCATTTCCTGTGTACCTTACAGTACTGTGTTCCCCTACTTACCGATACCAATGCCTGAGGAATGTAATCTGTGCAGACTACAGGAAAGACACAAGACAGTGTTACCAGGGAATGTGAACTTACACCATACTGTGCTGTTTAGGCCTACAGCTTCAGGTGGTACAACAGTTCAAATGTCGTCTGGATTCACCAGCAGTACCACATACATGTATTGCTTCAGCCTATGATGGGACACCACAGTCGTACACAAGGAACTACGTCACAACATATACCATCCTACTATGTCTGCATCCCAATAACTGACACATCTTTCTCTGGCCTCACACTTAGGACACAAATGGCCATGACAAAAACAACCTCACACTTAGCTATCACACCATTACAGACCTTGCACACATTCACTGTCACACTTATTCCACCTCACATAGCAGGTATTGCACTGTGTACATGTCTGTGTGCATTGTGTCATAAGTAGGTAATATGCTATTGTCTCTGGGGCCTACAGCAGCCAAGCCATATGCTAACCTGGCCTTTGAGACACATGTACTTAGATTTCACTTCCTCCCGTCAACCAGATACACAGAGGTGATTCCCAGGCCATGTTACCTATCCCCCAGACAATCATCAGGGGTATGTCTGACATGTGCTACTGAGGAGCCTTGTTTGTTCATGCTGGGTGGTTTACTCCAAAGTATGGCATATTTGCCAATAGGAGCCTATCCCTGCAGCATGTGCTGTTTAGTGAGGTTGCAGGGATTAGGAACCTAGGCCGTGTAGCCCGGAGGGATTGTGAGGTGTTGGCATGGTGGTTGTCTGACTGCTATGGGTGTGGCATACCTCTGTATGTTTGGCAGAGGTAACCTCTGGGTGGCCGGTATGCAATGCACTGTAGCTGTGGTTATGTGAGTCAGCCTGCATAGGGTATGCATTTCAGGGCAGTATTACCCTTTGTGAGGTATGTCTGTGGCCTTTCCACTTGCTGTAGTTGTCATGTGAGGTACATGCCACATGGGGCATTGTGATGAGTACAGGGGAACACTGACCTATATTTCCATACATGACACATCATTTGTGATGACACGTACCACATAGACAGATTACAAGACTAGTGTGGCACTGTGAATATCAAAGGGGAGGCTACTGTCTACCTGTGTCCCATGTTCTCTTCTGACACCTTCAGTGTTAGTCAGGCAACCACCTGTCTGGTAGTTAGAGCAGACCTCACTGGCTGTAACTCAGTCCCACAGCATTTAACCACCACATGACATATACCTACACTGCTTGCAGTTTTCAATGCCACACACTACAACCCACACAGATATGTGCACATAGCAACCTTCAAATACATATATATGTCCAGCCTTCACTTGCAGTATATCCCTTGCCCTATGCACATCTGCATATACATATAGATATGGACTGCTACCACATAAGGAGTGTTCACAGACACATCATTCGGATGCCAGCAAATACATCTGTGTTACATACCTTACCTTTGTATTTCTCACCTCAGTCTGTTGTACCTGTTGATGTTTTTTTTTTTTTTTTTTTAGGTTGGTGTCTTCCACTGCCTCTGTTTGTTTTTTTTTTTTTTTTGTTTTGGTTGGTTGGTGTCTCCAACTGCCTCTGTTTGTTGTTTTTCTTTTGTTTTGGTTGGTGTCTCCAACCACATCTGTTTTTTTTTTTTTTTTTTTTTTTTTTTTTTGGGGTTGGTGTCTCCAACTGCCTCTGTTTGTTGTTATTTATTGGGTAGGTCTCCAACTGCCTCTGTTTGTTTGTTTGTTTGGCTGTCTGCCTGTCTGTCTGTTTCTCTTGCTCGCTGTCTCTCTCTCCAGTTGCTGCAATGATATTATTGCATGTGTGGACAGCAAGTACAGGCTGCTTTTGTAGGTATTTGCACATGTGCATGTGATGGCTTCTGCACCAGTTGGTGCCCACCATTTTGTAATTGCATGCAGCCTGCTGTGTGGTAATTGCAGTTCTAATTGTGATTTCAGGACACTGCTATAAAATGATAGGTTAGGTAGGCATAGGCCTTTCAGTTTTGCAAGGTGGGGACCATGCTTGTTTGCTGTGGACACTGTTGTGTTAGTCCGAAGGTTGGTATATGTCTCATATCTGAATCTGGGTTGTAGCCAGTGAAATGCATGTTGTACTGAAACCTGACTGTTGCTTCTTCCAGTACACTCTTCTCAGTGTGTAAGTTTACTCACACCTCCTAATGCTAACACTGGATACATGGGAGTATGTACTTTCTTTTGGAATTAGGGAATTAACTGACATACAACAGTAGTTATTGCAATGTATTCCTATGGCTTTCCTATTTCCCTCTACATTCACTCCTTGTAATGCATGTTATATTTCTTTATTGCAATGTATTCCTATGGCTTTCCTATTTTCCCTTTACATTCACTCCTTGTAATGCATGTTATATTTCTTTATTGCAATGTATTCCTATGGCTTTCCTATATTCCCTTTACATTTACTCCTTGTAATTCATGTTATATTTCTATATTGCAATGTATTCCTATGGCTTTCCTATTTTCCCTTTACATGCACTCCTTGTAATGCATGTTATATTTCTTTCAGCACCAAGTTATTGTATATCTGCTGTGGCTTAGTGGTACATCATGCAGACTGGTGAGCCCAAAGTGTGGGGCTTGAGACTGGCAAGGGTATTTTAGTTTGCTGCTGAGCAATACAAGGGCCTTGTCAAACAGAGTGACAAAGGCAGTTGTAAGTGAGTTGGTGCTGGTTTGCGTGATGCGTAGTGATACTAAGCACTGCTTAGCTTAGCTTAGCTTATTGTATTTTAGCAATACTAAACTAAGCTTAGCTTAGCTTATTTTATGTTAGCAATAGTAAGCTAAGCTTGGCATAGCTTATCATATCGTAGCAATGCTAAGCTAGGCGCACACATGTGCACACTGGTGCAAGCCCGCTTACTAATGTTTACAAGTGCTCACTCCCTCTAACGCCCGCACTCATGTCTTTGACAGAAAAGTAAATGAGGAGATAGGAATGTGGTGATAAAGGGTGCTCAAAGAGGGGAAGACAGTAGGGAAACTTGCTTGGGATGTACACGATGGGTGTGGAGAAGGTCCATAGCTGCCCATTTCTTTACCAGCAACAGCTGTGAATATGCAATACATTAGGTGGGATATTTGAAACCTTCCACCTCTGAGAAAGTGGTGAGGACATCTAAGTATGTTGTACTACCAATTATGAATATCAGGCACATGCACTGTTTGTGAACTGCTATACTGTCATTAGTACGTTACTCACATCTGAACAGTTTGTGGTTTGTGTTGGCATTAGCACTGTCTGCTCTGGATGACTGGACATCTTTCTGTACTGTGTATGCCTACCTACACCCTTGATTGTGTCTGACTACACGGGTATATAGTACCTTTGGGTAGGGGTGCAGAACTGCAGTGTGCATTAATTATTATCGTGTGATGTTTATCTTACTGAACATGCAGAGTTGCTGTGTACCTGCAAGTCTATGAAGGCTTGTAGTCTGTCTGAGTAGCTCCCACCTGTGGACATATCCAGATGGTAGACAGAGGTCAGCCTAGTATTCTTTGACTGTGCACCACAGCTGTCTTTTTGGCACCTGAACAATGGCATTGTCGCAGGTGGTTGCTAGCAATACATGCCTACATCCTTTGCTATTTCTGTGTTGTACTTCTACATAAGGGCATGCTTGTGGGATTCATTCTACAGCTATTTGCAGAGTGTGTAACAGCAGACAAGCTGATATGCCTGTGTGTTTCTGACTCTTCCAGGCCTCAGATACTCTCACATATATATTTGAACAGCCTCAGGGAAAGGTACATATAACTGGGATACACCTGTCATATAGTTCAGACATTTTGCAGTTCAGACTTTGGGTGATTCAGAGCATTTCTATTACTACACCTTTTCTGATGTGCAAGCGGTGTCTACTCTCACCTATTGACATTTGTTATTAAGTGAGATACTCTGGAGTCATTAATGGACTCTTTTCATTAAGGAACTACGCTTTGATGGTGATTGTACTTCTGGTACTTTTTACTTCAATAAAGTATGACCTTCTAGAATCTGAACTTCGACTACGTTGATTTTTTGCCACCATGGTGAGCAGAGCTCCTTAGCCGAGCCACATTTACATTGTTTTGCCTGTTTTTTCTGTGTGTTTCATCTTTGATTTCTAGCTGTCACACTAGCAGTTCCTCTCAGCAGGCGAACTGACCAGCCGGAACTACGACCTGTATACAAAGCCTTTCTAAAGGCTTTACTCAGCCTTCAACCACAAGCACTCGGGTACGCACAGCCTTTCTCAAGGTTTTACCGGTAGCCCAGCTTCTTCACCAACATCCCACCGTACCTTTATTAAGGCAGCCTACCTGGTCATCCATTTATTCTTCGCTTCCCTAGGATATTTTATTCGTGGACATTTTTCCTCCTCTGCATAGGAGCTTGAATACCCAGGTCCCGCAGACAATCATTTTCCTGCTGGTTATTAAGTGAGATTCAACACCTTTCTGCCTACTGTTAGTACATTTCACAGGGAGTCAGAGGGGCACAGCTAACATTTGTTTAAAAATCAGGGTCATCACTGTAGAGCAGTCACTGTTGGGAGGTCTGGCCTGTGACCTATGCAAATATGCTAGTGATTATCCTGCCCTGATACTGTGTGGGGTTTGTAAGCTGCTACTGTAACCTTATTCCCTACTAACATGGCTGGAAGGATGTTTGGAAATCACAAGCCCATGAGCCCACAGATGGTAATAGTGGAACTGAGATCCCCACCCATGGGCAGTCACTACTGCACCTTTACAGCCCCGAGGATGGCTGTGCTGGGGGCTGAGTAGGATGGGCAGGCTCACCTGAGAGACGCGCCATGCTCACTTCAAGCTGGCATAGGGGATCAGCGACTGAACGCTGGATCTCCCTATGCACCACAGCCCGGACCCTTCGAAGGGTGACGGGTAGCCCTTCTCCGCCCACGCTTGCATGGGGGGGATGAGCCCCATACCCTGCAGCGCTTCCACCTGAAGGTGGCACAGGACCAATGGAGGAGGGGAGTCCGGGCTGGGCACAAGAGCCACTGGTGCCAGGTGCACTCACCAACTGAGGAGGGACTGGTGGGTCCGCTGGGACCGGCCTTCCCATACGTTCTGTGATTAGGTGTGTTTCATTACAACATAAACAGCAGCATTCCAGATTAGTTGTAACAGGATGCAGTAATATTCCCATTAACCCAACACACCACATTTCCAACTGTTGAACAGCAAACATAACACATGCATATATTGAAGAACAGTGGTTATTCCAACCGCATGCAGGGATGATTGGTAGCAACAGGCCACCATGAATGTGGTGTTTGAACAGGGCACATGCATCAACATAAGTGCAAATATTTATAGAACAATTGGACATATATCCCAACAAATATTTAAGATTACACATACCCATTGAGATGTGGAATTGCATGGTTTATGCACAAAGAGTAGGGTGTAGAAAAAACCTCCGTTAACATCTTATAAACACTTTTACTCTACACTACATTCCTAGTGACTGCAGGTGTATATTCAATACACATATTATTACACTTGCCATCATGCATTAGGTTGTGTAGTGGGTTTGGCTAGTTCAGTCTATACTTGACCTATATCTCACATACTAACTGTCCAGGATGCAGATGTTACTGCTACATATTTCATGGTTGCATTTATATTTCTTTATCTACATATCTGGATGTTTTCACATGACATTTTCACTTCAAATTGTACAGAACCCTGCATTTATTGAAGCACACTTACATTTCTGGGGAACATATTAGCATGCTACTCGTGTGCCAGATTTACTTATGCATGCCAGCCAGTAACTGACTGTTAAGGACTGCATATTTACTTCACAGCTACTAGCACTTCCATCACCCACTTTAGATGGGACTGCAGAACTCTGGGTTGCCAGCACTTTCTAACACATTACTATTTGTATAATGCAAGGGTACAACAACATTTCATACTAAGTGAAACAGACACACTCTGGGTTTTAGACCTTTATTAATGACATTACACACTTTTCCACAGGCTCACTCCTTTATTTGTTTTAACGGTGTATATGGCAGACATGTTTACGACATATTATACCTTTATTAATAGCTTAGCACACTCTTTTTTTCAGGCTCACTCACATATTCTTTTATATGACAGTGCCTGCAGAGATATTATTCCAGACATTTGTTACCTTTCTTAATGGGTTACTACACTCTTTTTCTGCCTCTCTAATGTTTTTATCTGACAGTACATGCAGAGGACTTATTCAGTCCATTTTATGGCTGTATTATTGGACTACAACACTTTCTTTCATGCTCTCTCCCATATTTTATATAACAATACATGCAGAATAATCACTAACCTGCCTGGCGGCACAGCCTTGGCAGCCTATCAGCAAAGGCTTGCTGATTCATAACACGGTCACCTGCAGCTGTAAAGTAAATGAAGGGATATTGAGACATTCCTATCCATTATACATACTCCATTTTAAATTCTTATATACTGCATTCTTTGGCTACATACTCAGTACTGGGACATCCCACGGGCCTCCTGTATCCACTGGTTCAGGTGGTCCTCATTTTGTCTCTTCAGGTCCGCATGGTGGTGACGAACCTGCTCACCAGTCCAAGGAACACCTGTGGCACTGGTGAGGTCACGAGCTAACCGGTTCCAAGCCTCTGCCTTGTACTCCGTCCCTTGGAACTGGCCCTGCAGGAGTCTTGCCTCGTGATGGTGGACTAGGAGCCAAACCATGTATTTGGACTCCTCAATGCCCCATCTCTGCGCTCGGAAGCGTGCTCCCTCTCCAACACCAGACATTCTGACTGCAGATGTGAGCTACAATCAGTTATGTCATGTATTCCCGCCTGTGGGACTTAAATATGCCACATTCCCCACACTTTTTTGTGATTGGCCATTTTGTAAAATTCTAGGCTGACTGCAGACCTGCTTAGTAATGGTTAAACTACCATTCCTAAGTTTATGAATGTTAATAGTGGCTGTTTCCCCTATGTTGTCATGGCTTAGTGGTTCTGTACTTTGATTATGATGCAAAGGGTCCTGGGTTCAAACCTTGTCATTCTTTTATTTTAATACTGTCTAGACAGGCTAGGGGGTGTGGTTGCATTTAAGCAACTTAGCTCTACGTTGCTCCCCTGTGCCCTACGGTGCCCTGGTTGGCATGGTGCGCACATCCGCGCAAACTCATTGCGCTGGGTAAAGCTCTTTTAAACATTGGGCAACTCTATTGCACTGTGTAAAGCACTATTACACTATGGGCAACTCTGTTTAGCTGGGTGAAGTGCTATTAAACTATGGGCAACTCTGTTTAACTGGATAAAGCACTATTAAACTATGGGCACCTCTGTTTAGATGGGTAAAGTGCTGTTAAACTATGGGCATCTCTGTTTAGCTGTGTAAAACGTTGCTTAACGGCAGGCTATTATATATCTGGGTCTTTTTAAAATATATATTTTGTTCGCTGATACATTGGCCATGTCACTGCTTTTAATAAAATTTTAATCATATTTGTCTGGTATTATTTCAAATACTGATTTAAAACATATATAAGAAGGGAGTGGTGGGACTTGACCCATGAATGCCTTCTCTTTGTGCATACGCTCTACCATTATGCTATTGCTATTTGGATTAATTTGCATAAGTAGTTCTTATATGCTCTTCAATGTCACAATTGCTAACTGTGGTTAAGCAATGGGCATATCCGCGCAAAGAAGTGCAAATACGGGCAGCTAAATCGTGGATTTAAAAAAATTTAATATTTTACGTTCTATAACTCTGATGGGGGTTTACAGTGTCAGGGAGTGTGGTGTTGGGTGCAAGTACATTTGAGCGGACTCACTCTTGTCTGTTGACATTATGCTTTTTAAAACGTTGCAGGGGCGTGGACTTTTAGACTGCTCTGCAGTCGGACACGCCCCTTGCTTGCCTACTCAGTCTGTGTAAGAGTTACGGATGAGTCAGCATGCCCTCATGAATATTCATGACACGCTGACGTCATACCGTTCAACTGCAGCCTCTGAGCAAGACATATTAAGTCTTACATGGAGGTTTCGTGAATCCGGCCCAAAGTGCCAATGTTTTTTTTTTTATTTAAGAGACTATAGAGAATATTTATTAGCTGGTTCCTGTGATACATTTTTATGAGAGTTTTTGAAACACATACAGCATTGTTTAAGGTATACATACTTTTACATGCATTTACCATCCACATTCTAATTTTATTTCAATACATTTTAATACATATATATTGCTCTTTAATTGGTTTGTTGTTTAATTGATTTTGCTTTTTGAATAGATAAACTTTGTTAATTAAAGGTACATTTTTAATGGCAATGTTATCTGATAAAGTTTCCTTTTATTGAATAAAGGAACAAAAGTGCTCATCTTCTAGTTGTTAGTCCAATGTGTCCTTCATTTCAGCAGCATCGTTTTGAATTAAAAGCAATATAGAATGAATCTGGATTGAATTTGCTTAACATTTAACATAAGTCTATCCATTTTGGAAATATAGGCCACGATTCAAAAACAGTAAGTACATTACACTATGTGACATTTTGCAGTGGGTGGTGAGAGATAATCTGCGATCAATCCAGAGACATATGCAGTGGAATGGCATTTCCCAGGAAAATGGTGTGGTCAGCATCACTTATGAATGACTGTATAATGACATGCAAATAAACACCATTATGGAAATGAGACCAGCTGTGAAAACAAATGAGGGTATACAACGTGACAGCATGATTCAGAAATGCATAAACATTTTGCAATAACATGCTTCAGGCACAGAGATTATATACCACAATTTCTTAGAGAACAGAAAGAGAGAGAGAGAGACTGTATTATGCTGCTAAGAGTATCTTATTACCTGGACAGTGTATGTTAGAGGACATTTGCACACCCAGCCTGTGCAACAGTGCCCACCAGCACCCCCTGCATCATAGATGGATCTGACTGTTCCTAACCTGCTAGCACCTCCATTTAAAGGATATAATTGAATGCTATCATGTGTAAAAAGAAATCATATGGAAACTAGTTGCTGAGCGTCATTCTCACAAGGAATTGCATGGGACATTTAGCATTCAAATCCCTGTAGCTATTAAGGTATGAGTAACATGTCTTCCAGTGGCCATTGGTAGACACAGTGACTGCGCAAAGGCATTTGCCTCACACATAATGTGCCACTTCCTTGATGTCATGCTGAGTGTGGTCTGTGACTGTGTACCTGTCCTGTGATCATCCTTTCCTATGTAATAGCTATTGCCTTTGTGCTTGCATGCAGTATAAGTTCAATAAACCTAAGGCGAACCTATCGTGTTGATCCATCATAGCCATCAATGACATTCACGACTGTAATGATGTTCGTCCATACATGCTCATGAAAGTGTCTGTTAGCCATGACTATGTACAGAATGTGCAAACAAAGCCTGTAGAAATGCCTCTGTCACTGCTGAGTGGAACTTTTCCAGCTGCTGATCCTGTTTCAGTATTATCTACATTCCTGCACATGGAGAAATACACCTATGATAAGTGCATATGTTCATAGGTATTTACTAGGCTATTGGTCCGTGATGATCCTAAGAAGTCTAACCTTACATTCCTTTGGTAGGTAGCTTTCACCCTAATTTTCTGCACACAGATAACACTGAGGTTGGAAGAACAAATATATGTTGAGATATTTACTTTTTGCCCCATCCATAAGTAATACAAGTGCTAAACCAGGGATGAGTATGTGGTTTCCCGTCCATTCATCCAAATTATGTTTGAATAAGATAAGAAAAGTAACTGTCTTTATGTGGAGCTGAAGATGGTTCCGTAGAGGAGGTATTCTTTGTGATACATACCTATCCCTCTGAAATGCTCTATTTCATTTGCAAAAAAGACTGAGATCCCTTGACCTGTTGCTCAAGCTACCACTGCACTTGTAAATGTATAAAAGTTCTGACAGTTTAGGGTCTATTGAGGCTCTATAAGCCAGATAGTGGTCACCTGTTAGTAGCATGTGTGATACTGAAAGGTGAAACATCATTTTGAGATGGTCTGCATAGCTTTCGCAATTCAGGCTCTTGATTTTTTAGTGAGAAAGAATTGTGGTCACTCCAGCTGTGACAAGTGTTTGGACAGGTATACACTAAATGTGACATTATATTCAATGATCAGTCTAATGAGATTTAAGTACATGGAATGATTAAGTCCCTGGATCTGGACACCATACATTTACATATAAGCTGTGTATTGAAAAAAAAACTGCATCCTTATATTAGCTTATATGTGGTGGTTAAAGGACAGGTTGTTTTTGACAAATGTTCCTGTATCCATTACAGTGAGATCAACTTTCAGGAGTGTGCTGTCAATGTGTTACTTGCAAGAAAAGGTGTGCCTCCCAGAGAATATGATTATACATTTCTTGGCATTTAGATTTAGTTCATAGTTTTGACAACAGCTATTTGTTTGCAAATGACCACCTTGGATGATTTTAGTGTACTCTGGGGAGTTTATCATGGCACCAAGTTTACAATCCTTTACAACCTTTGTCAGCCGTAAACCCTTAATTTATTTATTTAACATTTGTTTACTGGGAAAGTCTGACTTGGAACAAAGCCAATTTTCAATGGATGCCCGGGGAGAAGCGCTCCAGATGCATGTCTTTGCAGTGTGAGAGGAAACCAGAGTACCCAGAGGAAACCCACACAAAAGCAGGGAGAATATGCAGACTCCACACAGAAGGCACACCAGCCAAGAATCAAACTGGAGAACCTCTTGCTGTAAGGTGACAATGCTACCGCTGTACCACTGCATCATGCCCATGCTGAATGTCAAACAAAATTGAACCGTAGGGTATACCAGTACTGACAGGAGAATTGGAAGAGTTAGAGGCATTTTTGTTATTGGCTAGCACCTTGATGATTTGTTATTTGGAGATTGGGGGGGGGGGTTGGGTGCAGGAATGTGATTTAGGATTTAGGTATGTGATCTGGGACAGAAACTGTACCACTCTACCACCCCTGTAACAAAAGTATGTGAAACGACTTTTCTGCATGCTGTACAATATGCCCCCATATTCCATCCCAAGCTGTCCAGTTGTGACAGCTTGGGATGGAATATGATATAACATGCACACTGTGATTTCATTGTATGGACCTGTGTCCTCCCAGTCCGTACCACAATATGTCCCATAAAATGCATCCACAGACTGCATCCTTCATCAGGTGCTCCTATACTCCTTTCTCTGTGGACATTAACTACACTTCTGTAGCAGATGGTGAGCAGTCTAACACATGCCACTCTGTCTTAACTGGTACTCAGGTGATCTCTATTATGCAGTAGTATAGTTGAATGGGCTACTGCTGGCTGGACCTGTGCCTTGTATCATGACATTTCCCATTACAACCACTAGGTCTTCTCCACCGACTGTCTGTAAGGTGGTGCTGACCATCTCTACTCCAAATAAGGTACTGCCATACATTCTACATCCCAACTACACATGAGCTATGAAGCCTTGCCACAGCAACTGTAACACACTTTTGTACTATGCGGAAAATTGTAATAATCAATCTGTTGAAAATCTGCTTGTTATAATGTAGTAAAATTGATAGAAATATGAATACTGCAATGGCAGCAGTGGCTATCAATACCCTGTTACTGTGCTCATAGCAGAGTAATGATGCCAATGAACACATGAAATGTAGCAAAGTTACATATATGTAGTGTAGTGCATAACAAGCCCTACAGTGTTCTGTGTAGTCAGTCCCTGACTGTGAACACACCTAGTAGGCTGCAATACTCTCTGCATATGTATAGGAAGTTCCATGACACTTAACTAGCCATAGGCATTTGCAACCCAGTCATCAACCTATAAGGGCATGATCTAATGGTAGTGCAATGATTTGTGGTGTATTGTCATACTGCTGCTTCGTATATCTGCTGGCAGTGTCATGCTATTATGTGTGATGGGGCAGTCACCTGCCACCCCCCCCTACACACACACAACCAAGTATGTGTGTTGTTATAGGGATAGTGCTCATTGGCACTAAGATACATTGTGTTGCCATGCTGGCCGTTGATTAGCATTATGTGCTGTCCACTATGTGTGTGATGCAATTGAGCTACTAATTCCCATCTGGTTTCAACCTGGCAAGTGGCTATGGCTTTTAGAAGGGTTGGAATGAGAAGGGCTCCAGTGTAGTTCAGCAGGGAGATGAAGATATTATCCATCTACTGCATATACACCACCAGCTGTACCTACTGGTGAGCGATATGAGAGCCCTCAGTACAAGCTGCATACCTGTCACTGTGTTGCCAGTGTGGTGAGTGAAGCCATTACTATCAGCCATTCTGATGAACACTGCTAGTTTTGATACAGTGACTTGAAATGGTGCCATGCTGACCTTCTCCTCCAATAGGAAGAAGTTCCAGAGTGTGAGCCCAAGTCATATAATACATATGACTAACTGATAAATGGTGTTATAAATGTAGGCCTTATTGTACACCTGTTAGCAGTTATTGATGTTCATGGAAATGCTGTGCATTTCTTTTGTGCTGTTTTCTAGTTTTCCTGATCTGGAAGATGAGACTGGCATCCCTATTCAGGTATTCAAGTATGAATAGAAAATAACTGTATATCTCTATCTCATCTGCTTAGCTGTTTTGGCTTGTTGTGGTTTGCAATACTGCTAATTGGTATCCCTTTTTTCTATAGTTTTATTTTACTTTATCTGCATGTATCACTTGTATGTGCTGTTGTAGGGATGGTACTTTCCTTTCTACTGTGTCATTTTCCTGACAGCACCTTTGCATCGCAGGATGGCATGTCATGGACAGAAATTTAGAATTATAGGTGTAACTATATGCATTGCCACATTAGCAGTGGGTATCTTGCAGTGCCTCATATTTATGTGACCATCATAGAGGTACTCCTCACAACCCTTACCATCCTAACATGTCATACTGATTGCTCAATCCATGACAGACGTCTGTGTCAGTTATACCTGACATGCCATGGGAATGTGAAAGTCAGTTTGTCATGTAATGATGCACTTGGTTTAAAGATTGTCTGGGTGCAGTATTTACACAGGGATTATGTATCCCCTGCATATTTTGACTCATGTAATATATACATATTTTGGGACATTTTATTTGTGGTGTGATGTCACATTGTGCCACTCATCCCAGCACTGGCCATACAGTATATGCCTCACTCATAATCTTATCAGGGCTTTGTAGTTAATTTGTTCATTTAACTCACTCTGGTTGACACTAAAGTAATGGGCCACTGTCCTACACACTGGAGATAAGGTAACTTCAACACTGCACTGCAGTCCACATAATTCTATAACCAGTGTACCGCAGGCTTGCATAATGATTTTGTTTTAAAGGCTTGTGGGTGGATGGATGGATGGATGGCTGGATGGATGGATGGATGGATGGATGGATGGATGGATGGATTGATTGTTCAACTGAGTGCATTTTTCCCCATCCAGACCCTGTAGTGCAATACAGTGTAGCACAACCTAGTGATCAATGCTTTTGGTAAGTTTTATCTCTGTCATTTTCTTCATTTTATAATTTCTGCTTTGTTGTTTTGCTTTACATTTTTGTCTTCTGCAGTATCAGCCATGGCGTTTGACACAGTGTGGCAGCATCTAGCATGCCCTGCACTGTTTTGGTACCATCTGCTTGCTCCCTAGCAGTTTTCTGGGAAAATAATCTGGAGGGGGGGTGCAACTGGAACTGTGGTCACTGATGCTGCTTCTCTTGTGTTTAGGTGTAAGACCCCCATCAGGAAATGTGACCTCCTGGTGCAAATGGATCATCATGGGGGAGGTGGAATGACTTGAGATAGCTGTGGAGGACTAGTAGTTGGACAGCTGTAGTCATACTTGGAGGAAATCCTCACTCACTTTGCAGTATAGCACCACTGAATTGTCCCAATACCCAGGCCACCAGTGGTTGCACCCTATGTTGAGGGTGGCAATGGAAGTACTTGACTTCTGCCTGGAGAACACCATGTAGTTGCAGGTGATTTTCAAACCACTATATCCCCTTTCATGGTATTCATTGTCCTTGTTTATTATTTCCCTTCCCAGTTTGTTGTCCGGTTATCTCTATCATTATCTGTCCTCTCTCTGTTACCCCCTGTGTGGTAACCTCTATGCAATCCTCTCTATCCCCACCATATCATTGCTACTTTCCTCTGTATCCCGCTGAAAAGTTTACTTGCTTTCCCCCCAGAAGGATACCCTTATTTGACCACCTAATATAAATCCTGCTTTCCCCTGGCTCTGGTATTCTCTGCTTGGTCTTTCTCTCTTGCTGCTGTTCTAGCCACAAGTTTCTTCCAATTTATAATATAGATGCAGTAAGGATTTTATTGTGTTCCTATTGCCTGGACTCTTGGCTGAGACAACCTTGCTAGGATCAGCACATGGACACTCATCATTGTGGGTACAATACCTGCACACCATAAGTCTAGTGCAAGAGACCTGCTGTTGAGACTGTCCACATTTTTGTGCAACATATGTTACTTTCCTCCAGTGATGAGTAGCTCTATCAAGGCTAAGAATGTCCATTTTAAGTTGCTACTACTTTATACTTGCTCAGTGCAGAGCAAATTTGTTCGTGCTATTTTTCGCTGTTGAGAAGCATTACTATTACTTCTGAATCCCAGCCACAGACTGCTGTCATTGGAGCCTGATAAATAATGCTGCACTATTTATTCATGCAGGTGGTTTGGAGAGAGTCAAAATGAAAAAAAAAATATATATATATATATATGACTTTTTAGTTATTTAAAATTGGAATGTTTGTTGTTGAATATGCTAGAGCTGTGTTTCATGTCCCTTAACAATTTTACCTGTGAAAAAGAAAATGACTGAAAAATGACAAAGCTGTAAAAATGTACAGCTTACTGACTCACTGCAGCATAACAATTGAAGTTTTTTTTATTGTAATTATTTGTATTCATTAACCACCATAGAACACTGGTCCTCATGGACCATTTTCAGTTGTAGCCCAGGAGCACTTTCTCATTAAATGAATTGCAAAAGGAAATTGAGAGAATCAGATCCCGTTTGAGCTGAGCTGTGAAACATTTTCAGAAATACATGAATCAAGTATGTTGATCTCACAAAGTAAAAGAAAAATAACTTATTACTTTTACTTTGTAAGACCAGCATGCTTGATACTTTAAAATAAAAGTACAGGCCTGAAGCAAAGTAATAGGATGTAACCAGGATAAAATAAGTGAACATACACAGTTTTTTTTTTACAAAAAAAATAAGAAAAGCTGGGAGAACTATAAAAAGAAAACATACTTTTGGCTTGTACAACCTATTCAGTGCTTGGTGTCATCTGCAGTGTTAAACAGCAATATAATGTTATCTGTTTTATCCCAATGGAATGCTATTATAGTGACACACTCAGAATGTCATCCTTCTAAGCTCTAAAGGATACAGTTTAGTGAGAAAGAAGTCAGCATCCTGATGATTTCATTGTCATATCTTACACAAGATAAAAGCCATGGAAGAATTCAGTATAACCCTAACTGTGATGACTGAAATGATAAAAAAATGATAAAAAATAATAAAAATGTCTTAGGTAGAATGAAAACTATCTGACCTGTACAGCAGGGCCATTTCTACCTTTTAGATGAATTAAAACTGTCAACATTGGTCCTGCAGGAAGCAGACAATAAACAGCATTATCAAATCAAAGCATCAGTGTGAAGGGTGGCAAGACGGGAGAATGCTGGGATTACTTAAAACCTGTTGGTGACTCAGCTGGTGAAATTATATTTGACTAGATTGGTTCAAATATGGACGGAGGCTCCTAATCTTAAATGTTTTGTCTGACAGGCTTTGACTGTGTGTATAGGTGTTCATTAACCAGTCTGGTTAGAAAAGGTATGCTAAATTAATGTTAGGATACAAAGGCATGCTGACCTACTGTGGTGCATCATAGTCCACCTGTTGGATTATTGAGATAAGGAAAGATGTATAGCATGCCAATGAGAATGCCAATGACTCCTAATGCTGGAGAAATTACAGTATGATTGGTTCAGGACAATTCAAGCCCCTTACAACAGTAGTGGAAAAAAAACACTGTTTGATCTTGATAATGTAAAGCACAAGGTGTGGTGCACATGGTGTAAGCCACATCACACATAAATAAATCCTATTATAAAAAAAATGTATTAGTGAGCCTACTTACTCTACCTTCTCAAACAACTTCTCCAAAAGTATTCATAGGGTTGTACCCTTCTGTCTGGTCAGATTACACATACTGCTATACTAGTGGACATGGTATACCAGATATGATGAGCTGTTGCGGCTTCTATATTACCTACCTGATATAATGGTACATCAAAATAGAGGACTACACAGTTCCTAGTGCAGATGTGTCTCCTAGGCTCAAAATGTAATTACTATAGCAGTATATATTTCTTTAAAATGAGTCATATAAGAGATGACATTAACTTTGAGTGTCTTTCTCCCAAAGATAATGGGAGAATACTCATACCTCTCAACTGTACAGTTTTTTGCAGAATGTCCAGATTTTTGCCCCATTTTTGGTCGATTTTCATAAAGTTGTGGACTTCTGGCAAATTAGTGGCAACTTTGGAAGGCCATTTGGTGCAATGGTTAAGGTGCTTGCCTCTCAATTACAAGGTGCAAGGTTTGATTCTCACCTCTGGTCAGAGATTTGGTGGGGTGAGGTAGTGGTGCAACAATTAATGTTGTCACCTCACAGCAAGAGGTTCTCCAGTTTGGTTCTTGGCTGGGATGCCTTTTGAGAGGAGTTTCCATGTTCTCCCTGCATTCGTGTGGGTTTCCTCCCACATTCTTAAGACATGCGCCTGGAGTGTTTTTTCCCAGGCCTCAGGTGAAAAAGGTTCTGTCTTAGTCAGACTTTCCCAGTCAACAAATTTTAAATAAATAAATAAACTCATTGACGTCATAAAATAAAGACAGACACAAGTTTCAGACTTAATACCCTTCAGAAAATCCATGGTAATGTAAAAACTGTTATTCTATCAGCTTTCTAAGTTTGTAAGAGCAGCAATATTTAAAAATTGTCCCTATTTTTGGGCCTTTGTCCCACTTTTACTTATGGCTTTGTCCATATTTCTTGCTCTATGAGTTTGAGAGGTATGGAATAAGCCTTTATTGTCTAGCTCACCATACCTATGATCATTGGCATATGTGAAACTTAACTTTACTATGCCCACATAGAGAACATTCAGTTCTTGCATTCAGCAATTTTAGAGTTTACTACCACTCAATCATTAATTAGGTAAATACTACATATTAGTGACTTTAGTATTCTCCTGTGGATTATATGAGGCACACAAATAGTAGACCGTGATTGTTTTCAGTCCTCCTGTTGCAGTTGCGGTCATCCAGCCATGCAAATCAGAATTGCACCTTTCAGACAGGTACATGTTCCGTATTATGTTAAGTAAGAAAATTTCGGCAGAAAATGTTGCATAATCATCCACTTCTGAATTTCATTTTATATATTTATTGTAATATGATATTTGCAAAACAGACTTTGGCCTAACCTTGGCATTTGACCAGGACTAGAAGTACAGGGGTCTACTTTAAAAGACCGAACCGACGATTCCCCGACACGCGGAAAACGAAGACCAAACGACCGACAGGTAAGTTTACCGACAGGGTGATTTGCCGACAGCGGAAAGACAGACATGGGTAATGTGCGATCGCGACTCGGTAAGTGTGCGACAGTGACGGTGTTAGGAGCGGTGAGGTACGTGTGCGATATTGTGGGATTTCGGGTTAGGCTGTGGGAAAGGTGAGTGTGTGTTAGTGTCGGAGTTAGGGTTCGTGTAAGGTAAGTGTGTGATAGTGAGGGACTGTAGTTTAGGGACGGGTTAAGTGACTTAGGTTTAGGGTGCAGGTAGGTGAAGTGTGCGATAGTGTCGGAGCTTGGGCTAGGGGTGGGTTAAGTGAGTTAGGGTTAGGGTGCAGGTAGGTGAAGTGTGCGATAGTGTCGGACCTTGGGCTAGGGGTGGGTTAAGTGAGTTAGGGTTAGGGTGCAGGTAGGTGAAGTGTGCGATAGTGTCGGACCTTGGGGTTAGGGGTGGGTTAAGTGAGTTAGGGTTAGGGTGCAGGTAGGGTGAGTGTGCGATAGTGTCGGACCTTAGGTTTAGGGTTTGGGTTAGGGCTAGTGGGTATGCTATGTAGTGTGATGTGTTGTTTACGTTTGGTGTTTCGGTGTTGTGGTGTTCGGTGTTTTGCGTTGTCGGTTTTGTGTGTTGTCGGTTATCTGGCGTCGGTGATTTTTGTGTCGGCGAAGTAGCGTGTCGGTCTTTCAAAGTAGACCCAAGTACAGTTAGTGTCAAAATGATGCTTATGCCACAGAAATAATTGAATCAAGGAGATGCTAGCTCTAAAATAAATGTCATACCTATTCTGAAGTTGTATTGTTTCTTGTCAGGCCTACAGTAAACTATATGCTATAATTTGTTTGTGCAAGAAATTTCTCCTGATTTTTTTTTTCCTTTTCTAGGAATGTTTCCACACTGCTGTTCTTAGGATGTTTCTCCTGTTTTTATTTTGTGCTCTCTGCAAATGCCATTGCTGCTGGGTTGTATTGTTCTTCAGCCACTTGGTTAGACTCCTGCTTCTGTTTCACTCTGGATGCATTTTTAGGATAATGGTGCCCCTTGGCTTACCATTAGGACTGCTAAGGTTATTTTTTGAGGAAAGTGAGATCCAAATGTTGGCACATTCATTCACAATTATGAAATTTGTGTCCATGGTCTTATAAGATAAATGACAGTTCGCCAATTAGGTGAAACAAAATTATTATCACCCAGTGCAACAAGGAACCATGTCCTGACATACTTTTTATCCAAAATCTGAAAATTATAATATTTTTATAGCCTATTATAAACAAATTGTTATGTATTTGCAGCTAAGCTACATAAACATATCTGTCAGGAAGTCTGACTGCAGTAATGCAGGATTCTAACTGAGTTCTTGATCCTCATTTCCCCTACCTCCTAACAGAGATATGGGTAAACAAAAGAGAAATATAATAATGTTGCATACAGTGCAGTCTGTTCTCCAGTCTGTCTGCAATAACAAAAGCTTCAAATGATACAGTCCTCACTGTGCTTCCATGGTCTGTTGTGGAGATTTTTATCTATGTCTCCCAAATATGCAATAAAATCTAGAATATTTAGGATTTTTGCCTGGAACTTTTTACTTAGATGCTTTTATAGATTAAGAAGACTCCAAAGAATTTTTCCTCAGGTAGATGCAAATGTTGGAGGTGTGATGGGAAATAAAGAGGTAACTGAGAATATATTTTTTCGGCGTGTATTGAGTTGGCAAACTTTAAAAATTCCCTACAGACTACTCTGTCAGAAGTATTGGGTGAGCAAATAACTATAACTAAAGAAATTATTTATTTATTTATTTATTGTTAGCTGAGATGCAAGATCATTATACCGCAAGGCTTTGTTAAGTTTAATTCTGGTGGCCACTAAAGCAGCAATTACTAGAAAATGCAAATCAAAATCTAAACCAAATATGCCTGAAGTAAAGAATATTGTAACAGAGATAAAAGAACAGGAAGTGGGATCTTTAGTAATGGGCAGGTGTAAATTAACATAAAAAAATTAGAAATTGCAGGAACAATGCATGCAGAAAAAATGTTTTGGAGAAGGAATGGGGTTTAAGACAAGGAAGGAATTGAATAATTTTTGTAATGTTGCCTAGATTATACATCACATATATTGTTATATACCTTGTAATGTTTGTAAATGTGAACTTTTTGATATGGTTTAACTACTTTTACATAAATGTAAATTTACCTATGTCGCAAGTAATAATTCAGTAAAGGTGTTTAAAAATGTGAGAAATTAAATCCTTTAAAAAATAAAGAAACTGTTACTTCTCTCAATATATGCAGCATACTCATCATGTCCGGTGTTCAAGTGGTAATTATTCATGCCTGCTACAAAATGACAACTTACCTATTGTACTACAATACACTTTTACAGAAATTATTTTCAAAATTATGTAAAATGTTATAATTTTCATAGTCTAATAAAATGCTATACCTCTGCAACTGTGCTATGGAGTGTTAATCAAGGTGTATGAAGTAACACAAACTTCCAAATTAAAAATGAAACTTGCACGTCATATTTCCAAGCTCTCATACACAAGTGTTAACAAAAATATGAGAAATGTAATCATTTGTATTCTCAGAAAAATAAAACAGTTGTAATATTTCTCCTTGTGCATTGCATGCATTTAATTACCTGTGGTGAAATTGCACATTTAGGTAAAAGCTTCACACAAGCCCTTTACCAATCACATTGCCTTGCTCACTTAATGTTATTCTGAAAAAAATATAATAATTTTCATAACCTGACTAAAAGCATACTGTCTCCCTGTGCAGCTTTACTACACACAAATGCTGGCTGTTGACTGTTACTTTAATAATGAAGTTTTTAAATGATATCTTGTCAATTTTGTTCCCTTTTACCCTATGAGAAATGTACCCAGGAATTCATTAAACAGCCTAGCACAAGCCAAAGGGCTGTGTTCCCGTGACACAGAATTTGCAATTCAGAGACATGTTAGTTGCAATAAAAAAACCAAGGTGTAGACAGGCCAAACACAGAAATAAAATTTGTGCCCAAGAGAAACTGAAATAATTTATTAAGAATCTTAGCAAGGTCAAGAGCTTTCATACATTAAATTGTAGGACTTCATCAGAACAGTAATAACATAATCTCAGTAAGTTACTATAGCATACCTAAACAGTCACATGTCTCAAATGCTTCTATCAAAACATAAAATTAATTATTTAATTAAACTGTGAAAAACAATGAAATATTTTTTGTAACATTGTCAGCTAAATAGATTTAAAAATATAACAACAATAATAAACTACATCCAAAAACTGTTAACAAAATTCTTTGTTCTTATATATAAAGAAATCACCAGCCTCAACACTTTGTAAAATAAGGGGAGAATCAAAATGTAACACAAATGCATAGCTTAACTGCCCTTAGTTTTAGTAGTAGATTTAAAGATATGTGGTCATTTAACCCTAGGTACGTAACAGTATTGAGTCTGACCTGCCACAATAATTCCTTATACTCAAGTCTACTTTTTTAGGGTCCTCCTCTTAAATTGACAGGCACTTGTTTCATAACAAAAAGTAAAAATGTATTGTCAGGCTTGCAATTCACCCTAACTTTAAACAAAGCACTGTTCAAATTTTGACTAGAAATATCATGGATATGTCCGTATATTATTTTCTTAAGAACATGCTCTGCTTTACCTATATAGAAACACTGACACACATCACAGAACGATAAATATGCCACCCCTTTTGTGTTGCAGTCAAAACGGCGGTTGCACTAAAATTCTCTGTTAATCATTTTTAAGATCAAAAAAGTACCTTGATGTATGTACTTACAATAATTGCATGCCACACATATTTTCAAGTGCTGAGGGTGAAGGAGTGGAAGCAGTGGAATGCTCAGAGAATCAGAATTTTCTTTACCCCAGGGAGGAATTTATTTTATTTCAGGACTTTACCTACTAGCTGACTGAACTCATCCAACGTCTTTCACCTGTTAAGGGCACTAATGGAGTGACAGTAACTAAGTGTCATGTTGTTTCTCCACCTAATGATAACATTTTACTTGTTAATGGAGCCATGGTAGTGAGTTTTACATCCTCAGCATGAATGGAAAGTGCAGAGTGAAGTGCAATACCGGACCAATTGGTTTCCATTACTTTTTTCCATTCCTTGGGTGAGTCCCACGGGTCTATATTACATTGTTGACAGGTGAAAATGTCGACTCTCACTTGTTCGACACCAAAACGTTGAACTACAAAATTAGCGAATGACAAAATCACCAATTTCTTTCCAAAGGAGAAGAGTTGCGAAAATGTATTCATACCACCCTTGGGTTGTCAGAAAACCATTTTAATTTTAATTTAACCCTAAATGAAAATGAACTTTTGGACAAACTAATTAAAAACAGAGAAATCAGGGTTATGAAACCCAATAAAGCGGGTGGGATTGTTATTTTGAACCCTATTTATTATTCTACCATGATGTATGAGTTGCTAAACAAAGATTCTTGTTACAGTAGGTCTTTGAGGAACAAAATTAATATAGCTTATTATAAAATTGTTGTTAATTTGAATGATTTATTTCACCAAGGTATATTGGGGCCTCAACTTTATAGATTTTCATGAGAAGAAAGCCATTTGGTACCCAGTATTATTGGCATTTCCACGGTGCACAAACATCTCACTGACCCACTGCTATGCCCTATAGTTGCAGCTGGAGGTTCCAAGACACATCCTTTGGCTCTTTAAGTGGACCAAAACATTAAACATTTTTTGAGAAATATCCATATATTTTAAAGGATACTTGGGACTTTTTAGGGTACCTTAGGCAGGAATTTTGTAGTGACAATTTTTTTAGTCAATACTGATGTGGTGGACCTGTTTTCCTGCATTCCACATCAGAATGGGATGATTTGCTTTGCTGACACCTTGTTAACATGTGATTTCATTGGGAATGAAGAAATCAACATGTTGGAAGACTTTAGGAACATTATTCTTCACAACAACTATATTTTTGATGGGGGATATTTTAAACAGTTTGCTGGAGTAGTAATGGGAGTACCATGTGCCTCTCTATATGCTAGCAAATACAATAATTTTATCTTTAAATCCAAATTCATGGACAGTATTGGTATTTTTTTCACATTACCTGGATGACATTTTTATTATTTGGAATGATAGTTTGGCATATTTGAAAGAATTTGTGGAATTTCTTAATAATTCCACTGGATTTTTAAAGTTTACCTACAATGCCTTTGACATAAAGATGAATTATCTTGATGTTCTAATTGAAAAAGATTTTGTTGCCCATAGATTTATTTCCATAATTTATAGAAATCCTACTTTTTCCTAACCATTTTTGCATTTTTCCAGCAACCACCCATTCCATCAAAAGAAATGGTTGGTAAAGCACAATTAATTTGGATTTCTAGGATTGAATATGAGGATGCTAATTTCTTGGTGGAGGTTGACCATTTGATTGAGTTGTTTAGCGTCATGGAGTACCAAGAATGTTTCCTTAGTGAAGTTAAGAAAGAAGTGTGTGTTAAATGACATGACTGGTTTCCACCATTGCTAAGGAAAAGTCTACCCGAGCAGGTTATGATACACAACAATGATAATGTTGTCAACCCTGACCTTATGATGAGCATATGTTTTGGAAATTAAACCAAGGACATGCAACAAATTATTAAAAGCAATTGGAAGGTGATTTTGGGCAATGATAAGGTGGACAAAATTGTGTGGAGTCATCCACAGTTTGTTTTTAAAGGCACTTTAATATTAAAGATATTATAGATCATTGTGCCAATGCTAAGCCCAAATCTAATCCAGGTAACAAAGTTTTTGGTATGAGAAATGTGGGACATCTTTGCCATGCATATGTCAAAGTACTTTTTTGAAATTAAGAAAGATTAATAGAGAGTTTCAGTGCAACCACCATTATGACTGCAACACAAAAGGGTTGGTATATTTATCATTCTGTGATGTGTGTTTCTGTATAGCTAAAATGGTTTGCATTCTTAATAAAAGGATATATGAACATATCCATGATATTTATAGTCAAAATTTGAACAATGCTTTGTTTAAAGATAGGATGAATTGCAAGCCTGACAATACATTTTTATATTTTTTTTTTTTGAAAAAGTGCCTGTCAATTTAAGAGGGGCCCCTGGAAAGGTTGAATTAAGTATAGGGAATTATTGTGGCAGGTTAGCCTCAATCCTGCTACTTACCCAGGGCTGAATGACCACATATCTTAAAATCCACTAGTAAAACAAAGGGCGACTAAGCTATGAATTTGTGTTACATTTTGGATCTCCCCTTATTTTACAAAGTTTTGAGGCTGGTGATTTTTTTATATATAACAGCAAATAATTTTGTTAAATGTTTTTGGATGTGGTTTATTACTGGTACATTTTTAAATGTACTTAGCTGGCAATATTCAAAAAAAATATTTCACTGTTTTTAGCAGTTTAAGTTATTCATTTTAAGTTTTGACATGAGCATTTGAGACATGTGACTGTTTAGGTATGTTATTTTGACTCACTAAGGTTATGTTATCACTGTTCTGATGAATGATATAATGGATGAAAGCACTTAACCTTGCTAAAATTCTTAATAAATTATTTCAGTTTCTCCTTGGTGTGAATTTTATTTCTGGGTTAAACCTGCCTACACCTCTTTTTGTGTTTTAATAGTGTGGCTTTTTCTGAGGTTTCTCCATTTTTCAGGTTGTGTAATCAGAAAATACCTAATTTTTTGCTAATTTGCATGTCTCTGAATTGCAGTTATTACCACAAACTAAAGATTATTGCTAATCTGTAAGTCATCACAGTAAACTGCTGCTTTCTAAAAGCATTGGCATTCCACCCTGACAGCCACTCTTTTACATAGTCGCATACATATTCCAGAATAAACAAATATACACCCCACACACACCCACAATCACACACAAACACACTAACCACACTCCTTGTACCTGTCACTGGTCTGCATGCTTCCCAGTGGTTCCCGCATGATCCCCATAAGAGTTTAAGTGCTGTTATGGCAAAATTATAGTTGCTCTGGTGTCTAGTGCCCCCTTCTAAATCCCAAAACTGTTGTAAGTGGAATTATGGTACATTCATAGAACCCCTGGTGCCTACTGTATCCAACACTCCCCAAACCTTATTCCCAATAATGCCGTAAGTGCTATTATGGTACATTTATCAAATCTGTAAGATCTAGTGTTTCCCTCACTCCCTCATCTCTGTACTTGTGTAAGTGTTGTTAGGGGACATTTGTACAATCCCTTATGTCAAGTGTTTCCATCCACCTGCTTGCCATACTAATGTCTGGTGTAGATATGACACTTAACTGTAGCACAATCCCTAGTGTCCAGCATTTCCCTTCACTTCCTGATTCCCACACTGATATTCTGTGCTGTTGTGACATTTAACAGTAGAGTAATCCCTGGTATCTAGTATTTACTGCCATCCCTAAATCCCATGCATGATCATATTAGGTATTTGAACACAACTACTAAGTGGAATAGCGGGACAACTGTATTAATCTAATAAACTGAGTGATTTCTTGAATCATTCAATGTGTAGATGCCTTCCTGGAGGTGGTTGGGGGTTAAATAGCATATACTTCTCTCCTGGACTGTCTGATTAGCATTCAAAATGACTGTGAAGCCAACCCTACTTGGTGCTACAGTCTTTATGTTAGCCGCATCATATTATGGCTGCTCATGAATTCCAAAATGATGCCTTCATGAATTCACCCAGTGGCAATTTTCATATTCTGATTTATCAAGTTATTTTATTTGACATTTATTAATATAGTTGGTGAACTAGTCTAAGAACCCACTTCAGACATGACACAGATCAAGCAAGTAGTAACAAAAAGCAGTCAGATACAGCAATCGAAATGCATACAGCTAAGGCAGTTTACAATAAGGTGTGAACAAATTGAAACACTATGCAAGCAGTTTAAAAAATCCAAAAAGATGCAGCTGAATAATAACTACATGTAGATGCAATTATGTTAAAATACAAATAGTATAAAGTATAATGAGTAAGTATGAATGAAAAAATGTACTTTACCCAGTATTAGGGCCTACAGACAAATTGAGACAAAGGCTAAATGCAGCAAAAGAGAAGAAAGAGTACCAGAAAATAAGTAATGTCTTTTGACTTTTCCTGGTTAGGGGTCACCACAGTGGATCACCAGTCCACTTATGATTGGCAGTGGATTTTTACAGTGTCGAGTTGCTAGCCCGGTGCCCAACCTTCAAAGAAGGCACACCCACTCACACACACATCTACCTGCATGTCTTTTAAAGTTGATTCGTCCAAGGGGAGAACATGCAGACTTTGCACAGAAGGTGCCCCAGCCAAGAATCGAACCAAAGAGCCTCTTGTGAGACAACAACGCTAACCGCTACACCACCACTGCCAGCAAAAAAAGGTTAAACTAGTTGAGTGTTTGCATGGCCCTCTTCAGTGATATTGACAAAAACAGGAAAAAAATTAATAATTTTCATAGAATGGCAAACAAACCTGTTATATCCTTCTCTTTGTTCTATATACACTTCTGGTATACATACATACATACACACAAATATTCCAAGCACTGGCATTAATGCCCTTCTAGTCTGTCAATATACCAAAAGAGTTGTTCCTATAAGAATTGTCCAGGCTGTACTTAAAAAATATCTAAACTACTGCTGGAATTTGAACTGATGTTATTTGGTAGTCTATTCCATGCATCAGCTGCTGTCTCAGAGAATCAGTTAGTACACTTCTCATTCCTATAGAATATTTTACTTTGGTTATACAATTATTTTTTGCTAATTTTTGATAACCCCAAACATTCCCAGAAGTAGTTGTCTATTAATGACCTATATACCTGAATAAGGTCTCCTCTTAAATATCTATATGAGACACCGTAAAGTCCAGATATTTTAGACTTTCATAATAACTTCAGTTTTTACATCCATGGATGCCCTTGATATAGTTCTGCTATACTATTTCCAGTTTACTCATGCTTGGTTTCTTTAAGGCTTCCATATTGCTATTCCATACTCAAGTTTGGGACTAATGCAATTAACTAAAAATGACTTCACCATTTCTGATTTACTAGACTTTATAAACCTTTTAATACAATCTATAGTTATATAACTATTATTAACCAATTGGTTGATATGATTAGAAAAACTCAAAGCTGGATCTACCAATACAACCAGATCTTTTAGTTTAAGGTTTCAATTACTGTGTGCTGTATTGAATATTCACCATTCAATTTATGTCTCCCAAATCTCATATGCTTAGTTTTTGATGCATTTATCAGCATATTATTCTGCTGTGCACAAATGCTCAATTTCATCAATTTCTTTTGCAGACATTCCCTAGCTATAACACGTGTAATCAGTTTACCCAATTTCAAGTCATCTGTATACTGCCTACAGAACGCCTCAGATGAAAAACAATAGATCTGAAAGATACACAGCCAGATTCAATAAGCCCTACATGGCCACTGGCAGCTCACTGTTTTGCATTCAGTAAGTGGCTCTACATGGTGAGTACACCTGCACAACCATGGTAAACACTGTGGCATGTATTGTGAATGAACTGTATGCTAATCACCAATCTAATATGGAGGAGCTATTCAACATGCTATAAAGCAACCATGTAGACTCAGTGCTGGCTTTCCCTGTCAATTCCAAATCCTATTAGAATACAACCACAGAAAGGAGTCTACACAGAAAGAATGTTAGGGGCTGCTGTTTCTTTAATTCATGTATATGTGCAACAGTCTGAAGTCTATGCTGCTGCTGCTGCTGATGATACTAATAGACCACAGCCAAAAAGGAGAAGAGTTTTCAGACCCCATTTAACTTATCACAATCTGCATGAGGTAGAAATTGTATAGTGCTACAGTGTGGATAGAGACACACTGCTCTGCAACTTCTGTCGACCTCAACTCAGACCCAGGGCAAACCAAGGGGAATCAATACCAGTGGAGAAAAAGGTATGTGCAAAACTTGGAATTTTAGCTACAGGAACCTTTCAGAGGCCAACAGGGGGCATGCTGGGGGTATCACAGGCATCAGTATCTATCCAGGATACTCCATCAATTCCCGAATACTATGATCCAACATGCCAGTGACCACATATATTTTCCATGTACTCTTGAGGACAGGGCTGCAAATATACAGGAGTTCTACCCTGTAATACACGACCCTGAAGTACTGGGTGCCATAGATTCTACACATATAGAAATAAAGGCACTACCCAGGGAACAGGGAAGGGTCTACATAAATAAAAGTGCTTCCACTCCATTAACTGTCAAGGTGAGTATAACACCAAGAGAATCATTTTGTATGCATGTGCTAGCAACCCAGGCAGTTACCATGACTCACATATCTGGCACACCTCCCAACTGTATCAAATATTCACTAGTGTGATATCCAATAGGGTGATTTACTGGGAGATGCAGGTTATGCACCGGAACCGTGGTTGATTACACCCATCAGAAATGCACACATGATGTAATGAGGCACACCCTAAACCAGAAATTTAATTGAGTGTGTGTTTGGGCTGCTGAAGTTGCAGTTACACTGCCAAGATACATCTGTGGGACCCCTGCAGTACAATTCACATACATGTTCTGAAATCTTCACTGACTGTGCCATGCTTCACAACACCATCCTGTGAAAACAACTTCAGCAGGATCAATAAAGGGAAGAGGTACACATCTCATCACCAATGGCAAGGTCACCACACCCACCCACAGGTGAAGAGTCAGAGTGGGAACCAGCAGCTGCTGTGAGTGTAGATAGACATAGGTGTGCTCAATATGCCATCACATTGGCTAACAGCCAAGGCATAGTATACTCACTCACCACCTAAGAGGCTAAAACCATTATCCTATGCACATACATATAGTAACCCTGATGTCAGGCAATGTTCACAACCTTTAACTACCTATGTAATAGCTATGTACTCCTAGCATCAGACAGACTCATCCCTGAACTAAAACTGTAGCAACTGCTGGATTTACAAGGTAAGTGCTGAACCCAAAGTGTTAAAACAGAATTGTGTAATAATACATATGAATGGCATATACTTGCATGTGGTTACTTGGAGAAAGTAAAATACACTGACAAACATACATATGCCATCAGTAAACTTTTATAAAGTGCATATAGGTAAAAGTAGCATTTGCTGTATATATAAGAATTTTCTTAGGGACTTGTCAGCATATCCAGTATATAATTGACACCATACCTTATCACGGTTAGTAGTGCTGTGCAGATAAAACCCAAAGTAATATTGTGTTTTGTGTTATCCACATAAACAAGTATCACTTTCAGGTTCCCTAGCTACAGGATTCCCTTTTTATAGTGTAGGTTTGGGGCTGTGAGCATGGTAAAGATGCAAATGAGGTGTGTACTCATTAGAATTGCTGAATCCCAAATACTTGGCTCTGTGTAGCCATTGTCAACATAGTGTAGGCACTCTCTCAGTGTTTATTGCATTGCAACTGTGAATAATTACTGGTAGGGAGAAGGAAAATACAACAGCAGTTCAGATTCCCTTATCTTCATTGGGTGTGTCTGTTAGGTTAGACTTACAAAGTGTAGAAGTAATTGTATCAAGTTTTAAATGTAAGTAAGCAACACACATTTCACAATTTCTGTTCAGTAACGTCCAACCTCACCTTCATTTCTTGACAACTGCATATTATTACCATTTTCCATATTCACACATTTTAAGGACAAAGGTTACAAAATGCCTTACAGGCTGCAGGTCTCAGATTACTGGTCAGATAAGACAAGAATGAGCAGCAAACATAGAGAGATAAGACAGAGCTACATTTATACAAGCAATGGTCATAAATGGTTGTGTGATCAGTCAGTGTACTACATCTGAAATTAATGCATGTACAAACAACCATCATATGTTTTATTAATACTGTGGATAAGGTTGTAGTTGCTTGTATGCACAATGATGTTCATTCTCTGCTGAAAATCTGCTTCTGTGGCAAAGATAAGACATCCTTACTGTGTTTTGAATGTTCATTGCAGCGAGAGGTCAAATTCAGACCTGTGTTAAAACATTTTATGTGTACCAACATATATTTTTGTAGTTGTTTATTTAATATATTTATGTTCTTCCTTTCTTATAATTCTCCTTTTTTTTTCTTATTTTGCCAGTGTTTGCACAGTGCACAGCTTAGCACAAACAGGAGAAACAGTGAAACACAATAAATGTCATGTTTAGCTTTGCTTATCTTGTTTGCATGATGCTTAGCTGTGCACAAACCTGGACTAGTGGCCCACACAGGAAGCAAACAGAACACCAGCAGACAGGGTGTAAACATTCTAAATGTCAAAAAGGATATATTGTTGCAGATTTTGCTTTGGCAGAGCTGCACTGTGGTTAAAACACAGACATTAATAATGAATATGGTAATATACAACTGTTATTTAACTATTCCTGTGGCCGCAAGTGTAAGTTTAGGGCTGTAATGCTGATGGTCCTTGGTTCTAATACAGGAAATGTAATACATTTTTACTGTTGTGACAGTTCAGTTTACAGTATTGAATATGAAAAATATCAACTGTTATTTCAATATTCCTGTGGTAACAGGTGTAATTGTAGGGATGTCATATACATGGTCCTGGGTTATAATACAGGATATTCCATACAAGACATTTTTATTGTTATTCCATTTCACATTATATTAAATATCACATATATCAATGTATACATAATTATAAATAGTGGAGCTAATATGAATTATATGTATGAGGGATAAGGTACACTTACTATGTTTTCAGATTTATGACTGAGGGTATACTGTGTACTATGTTTCTGTAAGTCTAATTGTGCTATCCAGATTTGGAATGCCTTCACACTTAAATAAGATGCATACATAAATGAATGTATATGCAAGGACCTTGTCTGGTCACACACATAAGATGGTTAACATCTCAACCTGTCATCTGTATTTATAAATGATTCATGATGATGCCTGAGAAGTACTTCTTCTGTGGCAAAGATGAAAAATAACCTCTGTGAAAGAAAATATTTTGCCCCTTATGTATAGGTTTGAATCCCACACTTAAAAAAATCAATTTTAGCAGTGCATAAAATCAAACAAACATGTGCTAGGTCACAAACTTTATGTGTGATGGTTAACACACAGAAGTTAATAACGAATATGGAAATATGCAACTGTTATTTAACTATTCCTGCTGTAGCAGGTGTAAGTGTAGGTCTGTAATGCAGAGGGTCCTTGGTTCTAATACAGGAAGTACAACATATGTTTACTGTTGTGACAGTTTAGTTTATACTAATGAAAAAGAAAATATCAACTGTTATTTCCATATTCCTTTGGCAGCAGGTGTATGTGAAATTCCAGACATTTGTACTGTTGTTTCATTTCACATTATATTAAGTATCACTTATAACAGTCTATACATAATTATAAATAGTGGAGCTCATACGAATTATATGTATTAGGGGTAAGACACCATTACTGTGTTTTGAAGGTTCAGGCGTATCACTGAGGGTATACTGCCTACTATGTTTCTGTAAGTATAATTCTGCTATCTGGACTTGGATGGCCTTCACACTTAAATAAGACATGTACACAAATTAATGTATATACAAGGACCTTGTTAGGTCACACACATACATGGCTAACACCTCAATCTGTCATCTGTATTTATAATGATTTGTAAGAATGACTGAGAAGAACTTCTTTTGTGGCAAAGGTGGAAAATCAGGTCTGTGAAGAAAATGTTTTGTCCCTTATACATAGATTTGAATCCCACACTGTAAAAATCAATTTTAGCAGTATATAAATCCAAACAAGCATGTCAGGTCATGAAATGTATGCCCACAGTGCATGCCTGCAAAGTTATGTTATCTAACAGTTACAGTAGCACAAACCCCTCAAACTAATGTCAAGTGTCAGATTAACCTTCCACTTTAAAAAAAATTTCATTCCTCTCTTTTTGGCACTGTTTATCTCTGCTTAACATTGTGTAAACACGGCTGGCACTGCTGCTCAGGTTTGATGACTACCAATAAATGCCATAGCAGGAATTGATGCGAAAGTATTATTTGCTATTGCATTACTTTGAGATTAGACATGTCTTGTGTTACAAGGGATGGTGCCATAATTAGGGCACAGAGGTGGGGGTTCAGTAGTCCACAATATCTTTTGGACTCCTGGTAAAGTGTCACAGCCAAAGGCTTATGTAGGGGGGCTCTTCTGTCTCCCAGTATGTCTGAGGCTTGGAATAGTCTGGACAAGGCTGTATCCAGTGTAGCTGTCATCCCATACCCTGGAGAACAGTGGAGACACCACTTCAATGACCTAAAACATGTAAGAAGGGTGCACTCAACCAATGGCTGGATGATTTCTGAACTAGCAACATCCCACAGTTATGTATGTATGCTAATAAACAGAAATTGTAATGCCTAGAAAGCTAAATATAGACAAGACTGTATGCATAATGTTCTTCTGTTCATTTTTTTCTTTTCTTTTCTTTTCACAGCTAATTCTGAAATAGATGTGAATAGGCAGCCCTATGCTGAGCATCTAAAGAGACTGAGGTAATCAAGTGGTATGTATGCAGCAGAAAAGATGTATTATTGTAGCTTTAAAATGTAAAGAAAAATGTTCTTTTCTATACAGTAGTAGCAAAGTAAGCATGCATATCCTAACTGTAAAAGCAAGTATGCATGCATCAGTCTATAGCACAGACCAACTATAGGAGTCAATTGTAAGACTGTAGTCAGAGGTTGTGGGTTCAAATACCATGAGTAACAAGTATAAAACACTGCAATTCCTTAATAACATTATAGAAATTAAATTGAGTGGCATAAACACTCTGCTATTAACTTTAATCTGTGTAATTGGACCTAGCATATGTGCAATATCTGCACATTGCAAGGATTACTTTGAGGAATCTGTAATTATAGTTTGTAGTTGTTAGGAAGTATACTTACAATATCTGTATTATTGTCATAAATGCATTGCATGCCACACATGGTGGTGCTAATTTTATCTCTTTGTTTTCTCTCACCCCAACCCTTATCCCTTTTTATATTTTCTATTATGTGCCATTAAAATATCTCCATGCCATTCATCTGTAATGTATCACTAAATGCTTCAAATCACAGGGAGGTAGGCTATCCCCAGTGGCTCAGCCTGACCGCACTCCACCTGCTCTGGCATTGAAGCCCAGCATATCTGGGACCCAACCCAGCAGTAATGCCTCTGCTGTTCCTGCACTACCTGCACCCTCAAATACCAGCACCCTAGCAGCTGGTTCTGTGGTACACTGTCTGAGTACTGGTAGAGGTGGGGATTTAATCACCTTCCTGGAGACTCTAAGGTTGGTGCACAGGGTCATGGACTGCACCATTGGTGTGCACCTATGCCCGGATGGAGAAGCTGCTCTCCCTTATGGTCTGTAGTAGGAAAAGACATCAAGCACTCCAGCAGCTAGCAGAGTAAGGGACTGTGATGACAGTCATGTGGATAAGGACTAGATTCTAACTGTCCCCATGTTTGACAGGCATGGGCTTGAGTTGTGTCCTCTCTCACCCCAATCATGGTGTCTTCCAGTATTTTATGTCCCTCACCATATCTGTGTATTGTCTTGTTGGTTCTGTTTGTTTGCATGTGCTTCCTCACCTACTCAACTTACCTGCCCCAGAAATACTAAAATCCCTAACCCAACATTCCAAAAACAGTCCCATAAAAAAATTGTCACATACATAGCTCCTCCATTTTGAACATGTCTTCTTGACACACTTGATTTTTTTCCAATTGGCTATACAACATGATCGCATTATCACCCCTCTTTGTAGAGGTGACAGCTCAAATTCATCTAATATTCTGTACATAGTTTCATTTTACACTGTTGAAGAAATGGATAGATATGGTTCTTTCCTGTCTCCCTCCTGCACATTCCTATATTGCTTTATTTATGTTCTTCCCTATGCTTGTCCCTCATTTCACCAATTTTAACTTCTATAATCTGGTAAAAATAGAATTACACAACACATGTAAGTACCAAAAACAAACAAACAAACAAACAAACAAACAAACAAACAAAAAGCAATGCACTCCTGCACTTTTGACTTTTGTCCTTGCATGTAGTTAGGCATTGTGGACCAATGCCAAGTCACACTGAACAGCTATTCTATGGTGCTGTTAACTCAGTACAATGTCTTTTAAACACGATGTGTTACATCAGTACATAGCAACACATGGTGAATATAGTTTAAAGAATAATTTCATTTGATCATCACTACTTATTTAAAAGTACTACATACACCTGGATTGAACCCTATATCATCTGGGCTCAAACAAAATGTGTCAATGCATTTACACCTGCCCCACAGAGTCAGTTAAGCAGGAGATGTGTGTCATATCCTCAGTATAGAAAACGCTCAGAATTTTAGTAATGAGGCTCACATTTGCACACTGCTTAACACCGCATAACTGAAGAGTCTGATATGTAAGGCTATGGAACGCATCATTGTGGACCTAATTAACAAGGAATTTCCAAACTCTAGATCCCATGCAATTTGGTTTTGTGAAAGGTAGATCATACCTGCTCAACCTGGTTGACTTCTTTGAGTCAGTTGCTAGAGCTGTAGATGAGGGCAAGGCAGTTCATACAGCCTACCTCAATCTGGCCAAGGCCTTTGATACCATTCCCTACTGAGAAATTATTGATAAACTCACCAAACTAGGCATTAACCCCTATATCTCTAGTTGGGTTGGAAACTGGCTCACAGATAGAACCCACAGTGTGAAAGGAGCAGACTCCAAGTCAAACTCCCAACTAGTCATGAGTGGAGTCCCACAGGGATTGGTCCTGGGTCCTCTCCTGTTTGGCATCTACTTCTCAGAAGTCCAGGCCAACACGGAGGGACTCTGACTGACCAAGTTCACAGGTGACTGCAAGCTGGGAGCCATTATTAACTCCCCAAGTGATGTAGACATCCTACAGAAAGGCCTCACTGAGACCAATGACTGGTGTTGAAACCATGGCCTTAAGCTTAATGTCAAAAAATGCATCATCAACCCCTTTGGGAAAAACTCAATTTCTACTAATTACCACATTGATGGGAGCCCACTGAACACTGAAGGCATTATAAGAGATCTGGGGACACAGGTTGGCAACAATTTCTCCTGCAACCACCACATTGTCACTGTGATCTGATCAGAAAGTCCTTCTGTATGGCACATCTCATTACCAAGTGTTTTGCATTCAGGAAGAAAGAGGTCATCATCTCTCTCTACTCTTCCCTAATTAAGCCAATCATCAAGTACAATGCCCCATTTGGCATGTACCTCACTAGACACATGCAACAGCTGGAAAGGCCACAAAAGTTGCTCATGAAGAGAACCCTGGGCCTTAAAAACATGTTCTACATGGACCGACTCAAAGACTCCAGCTATTCTCTGGCTCATATCATCTACTAAGAGGTGATCTCTGCATGACTTACAAAGCCATGTCTGACCCATCTCTGTTAGAAATGCTACATCTTAAGAAATCCTAATCCCTCCACACCACATGGTCCAGAGAACTCAACCTCATTACCACAATCAACAGAAGATGGTGGAGGGACAGGTTCATAACCTAGATACTGCCCATGCTCTGGAATAGATGTCCCATATATGACAAGCAGAGCACCTCAAAGGCCTTCTTCAAAAGAAATCTTGATGAGTGGATGAAAAATAGAAAGTTCAGCCCTGGGATCACTCCAGTGGCTCTACTTGATAGAGGCACTGGGAACTAATGCCGGGCAGCATGATGTCAGGGCACTTCTATGGGCTAGTCTTGTGAAGGTTCCAGGGCCATTGGCCTAGTACACACCTATGAACCTATGAACTTATGTGCAAATACTTTGCCAACCATTGCACAAACCCGCTGCTTGTTGGTGCGCTATGCAAAGTGGATAATAGCATGTATTACTTCTGTTTGCTGTCCATTTAGTGTTCATGACATGAAACTGCATGTGGAAACACAAAGAAAATGCAGGCACTATCTTAAAAAAACATATTTACATTGCAGCTATCTATTACCTCTCCGCATACACTGCAGTCTTGATCTCTCAGTACTTGTTCACAAATATATCAACTGCACTACATAAATAAATAACAAATGTTGTCTTATACACCATGCATATATTTAGAATGACAATAAACATTCAGATTTCCCAGTACTTGCAGCAATGTGGACATCGGTTTGCATATGGTTTGTAAAGCTATTTCTTAAAGTATTCCTGCATATTAGAAATACAACCACCAAATACTACACATTACAAACTCATCAATCTGGTAACATGCAGAACATTAATATCTTGTCAGTTAGACATGGCTAGATATCCCTTTCATGCTGGCCCACCAACATATTCTCTTCATCATCCACTGATGATGTCATCCACTAGAAGTTATCCTACAGCTTTGTAAAAGTCAGACTTGTGCTGTGGCACTTGCATTAAATGCATAACTCTCTACACCTGCTTGACATTAGAGAGAGCATTGTAACCAGCATGTGGGATGCTGCTATTAACATCTTCCTCTCACCAGGCTCTGTTGGTGTTATCAGTTATAGCTTATTTGCAGACGTGCAGTATTACCATCAGGACAGAGTTAGAGACTGGCCTCTAGGCTAGACACAAGTAATCTCATCCTGTATGATACAGATTACAGTTACAGGGATTTCAGTCTATCCACATACATCATGGAATGGTTTGTAGGCCCTGTATTCTTTTGGTGAGAAACCTCTGTGGTCTCTCCAGCTGCTGCCATTGTCTGGTGAGGTACATGCAAAAGGGGGCATTATACTCTATTAGTGTTCTGATGAGGTTTGAGTATAATGCTGTTACAACATCCTCAGATCTGGATACAGTGATCTGACTTATGAGATCCACAACATAGCCTTACCATACCACTGTGGAAATGTGGTGGTCGAAGTTCAAATAGCTATCTATGTGTGTTTTCAGGTCTTGCACCACTGTGTTTGAGCACAGGGGAGTGTTGTCAATGCTGTAATTAGCAGGGAATGCCACTTTGCAGGTGGAAAATATGACACATTTTTGTGCTTGATTATAGATTGTGTGGCTTGGCACCAATCATATGTCTGTGTTAATCCCTCCTGTAATATGTTAACATCATTGGTGGAGTCAATGATTCCACCCAATATGCAATAATCAGCAAGTATGGTGAGCCAAAGGCTGTATACTTTAGCCTGGACTGTTGAAAAATAAATTGCAAACAGTAATAGGCCCAGACCAGATCCTTGGGTTATGCCACTGGTGGCATCTCTACTGGTAGAGGTTGATTCAGTGACTTTAACCATATGTGTTCTGTCAGTGAGCCAATTGGTTAACCATCTAGTGACATAAGGGGTAATCTCCAGGTTTTTTTTAATTTCTTCAAATTGTTTGGGTTTCAAATACCATGAGAGGAATGGACGCCATTCCTAAGTCAAAGTACAATTAACATACATGAAATTATTATTGTTTCAATCTTTGATGTCACCCAGAAGTGCTCTTCGCAGCACCCACAATGTGCCCAGTTATGACTCCTTCTGCAATTCGTATGGGGTTATGTGTATTGATAACATATCTAAATATGATTGTAGATTCTTTTTTATAAGACCTATTGCTCGTAGTACTATTGGAACTGTCTTGGTATTTTTCTTCCACGTTGCTCTTGTTTCTGACTGCAAATCCTGGTATTTTATGACTTTGTGTCTCTCTGTATGCAAGACACTGCAGTCACTGGGTGTGGTGATTTCAATGATCAATGGTACTTTTGTCTTCTTTTCATGGACCACTATATCTGTTTTTTTTTTTTTTTTTTTTTTTTAGCATCTGTCTTTTGAACTGTTGGAAATGGGTGATCTCATGTGATGTAGACTTCATTATTTTCTATGATGCTTTGTGGCACATGTTTGCAATGTTTTTCAGCCACTTCTATACAATAATGTTTACACAATCCCCAGTGCAACAGTGTTGCCAAATTATTATGCCTTTCAGTATACAGTCCTTCTGCCATTAGTATGTCACAGCCAGCAACAAAGTGTGTGAATGTTTCCAATTCTAATCTTACATTTGCCTGTTTCTCCCTCATGTTCAATTGACTTTGTAAACCAGCGTGTATGTAGCCTACTATATCGTGATGCCAACATTAGCCATTCATCTACTGGTTTGAATTTGGCTCTACTTAACCATTCCTGTGTACATTTCTGATCAACATGAGGTTCTTCCAGAGGTTTTCTATACTTGAAACTATATCTATGCATTTTCCACATTGCTTGGCTTCTCATCTGGTCTTTCACCTTATATTCTTTCTTTTGTTTTTTTGTCACATTCAGTTGCTGCCTGATTTTTATCTACTTGTGGGTTGATTTTCATTCCTGCTTGACGCCAATATGCTTCTGCTAGATTAAGCAGGGAAGTAATCTTAGATTTTTTCTCCTCATGTTTCAAAACGTTCACCACATTTGGGTTTTGTGAGATAAGCATATATGTGTGGAGTCCCCATGATTGCAGATCTATACATGCAGTCAGTTTTACGTAGGCCCATCCCTCTTTTGGAATGGGGAATATATAATCTTGGTATGCACTGATTTATATAAATCATTTGATGAGCATGAATCGTCCTTCTTGTTTTCCTATCTAATCTCTCCAACACATTTTGGGGACAGTCAATCACTCCAAAACTGTAAGTTAAGACAGTTAGAGCAAATTTGTTTATAGCTTGGATTTTGTTCCCGGATGTCAACACTGTTTTCAGGATTAATTTAAGTCTTCTAAAGTATTCCTTACTGTGTTTTATTCACATCTTCATGTATTATTGTTGATCTTTCATCAATTCCCAAATATTTATATACCCCTCTTGCTCAAGTTCTTTTATATCACATTCTTGTCCCAAACTGATGTTTCTTGATCCTGCAGTTTTCCTGCTTTAAATGTTGCTTTTGCACATTTATTAAGACCAAATTACATCCTTTTATCATCTGAAAAAGTTTTGACAACTTGCAGTTTTGCTTTCAGTTCCTCATCTGATGAGCTATACAGATTTAAATCATTGACAAAGAGAAGATGAGAAGTCTTTATATTTTGTTGTTTTCTAGGAGCCAAATTATTGCCATGGCCTAAGCTGTTAACAGACAGTGTAATGGGTTAGGTGCAAGGCAGAATGGCAGTGGTGACAGAGAGTCACCCTGAAATATTCCACTTTGAATTTTTATCCGTGAAATCATTTGTCCTTTATCATGGCTTAATTGCAAAGTGGTCTGTCACTGTTTGATGGTCACTGTAGTGTAGTCAATCAATGTAGGGTGCATCTTACACATTTTTAAGCAATCTTTTATCCATGAATGTAGGATACTACCAAATGCTTTTTTGCAGTCAATCCATGCCATACTTAGATTCCTTCCTGTTTTACAGTTCTCTACTATGACTTTAAGAACAAATGATCCTTTGTTCCATATGGCTTTCTTTTATTGCCCTTTTGTTTTGTTGCCATAACTGAGTTTTCTTCTAAATGAGTATAAACTCTGTCAGCATAAATTGCAGTGTATAGTTTATACATCGTTGGAAGGGAAGTTATTGGTCTATAATTTTTAGGTTCACTCTTATGCAGGAGCATTGTTTTTCCTGTTGTTAACCAGACTGGTGTCTGTTTGGGGTGTGTATATAAATAGTTCCTACTCATGGCTAAATCTTTGTACAAAGATGTTAAGACTTTTAACCAGAAGTTCAGTATTGCATCTAGGCCTGGAGTTTTCCAATTAGAGGCTTTTCTTAACTTTGTTTTAATCTCTCTGGCTGTTGCTCCATCCCACTTCATATCCTGTACCTTTAAACTTCTTACTCTTTCTTTTACTTCTTTTGTCCGTTTATCATCTTTGTTATGTTCCACAGGGTCTTCATAAATACTTCTCCAAAGTGTATCTATTTCTTCTATTTTAGGTTGTCTTTCAATTCCTTTTACCTTATTTCCCAATTGTCTATAAAAGTTTATTGAGTCATTAATAAATTGCTTATTTTGTACTTTTATTTTATATTTATTTAAGTTCTATGTTTTAAGTTTTTCCACCTGTGCTGAGATTTTTAGTTTATTTGCAATAGTGCATGATGGATCCTGATCTGCTCTAATACTACACATTGTTTTTATCACATCTATCTTTCTAAGTATTTTTGTTGATCTATTCCATCTTCTATACTCTTTTAACAGTGACACGTCTTGTCTTAACTGCTTTATAGTTTTCTCTATTTGCTATTTCCATGATGGTATTTGATTTCTCCCCTTCCTGTCCCTCAAGACCCTGTATTCTTGTGGTAGAACTTTACCAGTTATTAATTTTGCTGCACAATAATATATCCTGTTTACTTCTGTTATATCACATGGATCTCTATGGACAGTCCTAATTACTGTCTTTATTTGTTTTATCATACTTCTGACTTTTTGGGTTTTATTGACCTTCTGCAGTCTATTTCTTTTATTGATCTTAATATGTCTATATCTCTATTAAATCAAGCAACTCTTCTTATAGCTCATTTTCTTCTAAACTGAGGACACATTTTTTTGTTTTCCATTTCCTGCAGGCATTCTATAGAAAGTTCTATACCATCTTTCTGTGGCACATTCTCTTCAATTTCATCATGTGCCATCCGTTGCTCTGTCATATGGGAACTCACTGGCTTATCACTCCTTAACATTGACTCTGTCAAAGTTCCCACAGTTTCCTGTTCCTTCTCTTGCTGTCCAGCTTCAAGTAAACATTTGTACTGGTTTCCTGTGGAAGGCTGCAAAATATCTTCATATGTCACCTGACCAATTCCTTCACATTCCACTGGTGTCCCCTTAATTTGGATGTCCATTGTTCTGTCCTGTTGTGGTGCTTTCTGAATTAGATTTTCTACGCTGAATCCTTCATTTTGTAGTTACTCCATAACCTCAGTTTCTATTTCTTTATCTTCTCCATTAATAATCTCCTTTTCTACTTTACCCGTTTGTCTTCTTATTTTTTGTATTGTAAAGTTTTTCATGTCTGGATTCCTTTGTCTGCATTTCTCTTCAAATATCTTTGGTGCTGCTCTTTTTGTATTTATTAGTTTTGATTTTTCCTTTGCAAAGAACACCATATTAAATCTCTTTTTATTTCCCATGTCCATATTTTTTTCTTCAGATGTCTCCTGATCATCCTGTTTCTCCTTACTTTAGGGGCTTATTCCATCATACTGTGAAATAACACGTGTTAGACCTTCTACACCGAATTCTTTACTTCACAGGCACTCCTGGCTTCAACTTCTATTGTTTTTTAACTTCTACTTTACTAATCTTCTTTTCTACATTCCCTCTTTGTAATATTAGTTTTTTTATTGTGAAATTTTCCATATCTGGATGCCTTTGTCTGTATATCTCTTTGAGTATCTTTGGGGCTGCCCTTTATATTTTGATTAATTTGGCTTTTGCCTTTGCATAAGTATTGCACCATACCAAATCTCTCTTTCTTTACCATGTCCATATTTCTTTTTTATACTTTTCAAAAATCCGTATGTTTCATTTTTTTATATTTTTGCACCTTCTCATGTGCTTGTTTTTCCAAACAGATCAAAATTTATTTGTCTATATACTGTTTTTCACATATCTGTTGCATTAATGAGCACACTTTTTTATTTGAGGCTTCTGACAGTTTTTCTTGTGGAAATATTTTTCTTTCCTCTAATTTCTCTCTTAATCATTTTGTATATCTTGTGTCTGGAAATTCTAGACTTTTTGCATAATAGTAACAATACATAATTTCTTTCTTATCCTCAATAGTCCACTCTGTTGCCTTTACGGCTGTTCTTTGGCCTATCAGTTTTTGTGATTTTTGTGGATTGCTACTTTCTTCTACAACAGGGGGGGGGGGCATCCTCACACTGGGCCTAGCCAGGCCCCATTGTAGGAATGTTTCCATATTTTTAGGATTCTACACTGTTATTTTTTCCACTCCTGGCACCAGTGCACCTACCAGGCTTGGGCACTTTTTATCCTGGGTCTTGTGCAGCCAGCTATCTTTATTAGATTTTGACCTACTTCTGTCCATGATATATGCTATATAAATACAGTCTATATATCAGTGTCATCTTGGTTGGAATTTGTGAAAAACAGGGTCCACCTCATGAAGGTACTCAACAAGACTTGAGGATGAATTCTATATCAGCAATACTCATCTCATTTGCTTGCTGACTTATCATCTCTCCATTTGGATCCCTAATTAACAGCTGGGAGAGTTTCTCAATGATACTTGAGTCGGGGATCATGTCCAAACCCTGTACCAGATCAAGATAGGCAGTATGCACTGTCTTACCATCATCCAGGCCTATCACATAGAATCAATGTACTGTGCCAACATCACAGATCACCTACAGCATGACTCAAAACATATACCTACCTGACATGGTTGGATACACACTTCAACACACCTTCCAGATGAGCTGTGTTCCAACAGAAGGGTGTACATTACCAAGCATCCATCTGAGTTGAGAGGGACACCACCCGATGTATGCATGTATCGTCTCTGCTCACCTGTGAGACAGACCAACATGTCATTGTAGATCTTTTCTAAATGGACACTAGTAATATCCCAGTTGTGTGCAACAGGCGTGTGTGAGTTGTTAATGCTACATTCATCTCTGTTACATTTGTTAGATGTCCTCAAAGAGGTGAGCCATGATGACAACACTATCATCCCATGGAACTTGCCCTGACCAAGCAATACATACAAATTCACACTGAGGTATTCACTTAAGACTGTCATATGTGGCTATAATCACCTATATCACCAAGTGGGTAGACCATTGGATCAGATATGTGGCATCTAAATATGATGAAATGTGTGAAGTGACCTATATCTCAAGTCCAATGATCAGGTCCAACCATCAGGACTGTCTACTAGGTCCTTTCCTGTCCATTATTTAAATCACAAGAATGACATACACACTCTGTGTCCAAACAGCTGTCTGGAGGACTACACATCACATTGTGGGCAATCATTGACTCCAACTGTGATATTAGTATAATATAGATAGTATCAACACATACCATAGATTACTGCCACAGCCATAACAACACATGAGTTGAAACAAAAACATTGGAGCAGTTGTTAAGTTATGAAAAGAAATGCATAACCCAAGAACAATGTAGACATCACACTCTATAAGCATACCAAGTGTTATGTGACGTGCCCTGGGGCAAATGGTACTTGGAATATCCATTAGCATGTGGCCACAGTGGTGACTACTCCCTTTCATGTAAAACACTGAGCATGTGCAGGGCATCCACATCAAAAGCCATAATACCTCCATAGGTTACAGCCTTGATCACACCAATAACTGAGTACAATGCAACCTTCATCATGTACCTTTCTACATATCTTCTACAGATGTGTAACTGAAATACACACACACACACACACACACACACATATATATATATATATATATATATATATATATATATACATATGCCATGCACACCAGTCAACTAGCCAATATTGATCATAATGTCACAAACAAGTATCGGTGGCCATGTCCCTCCTAACACCTCCAGCAGATGTTACAGTGTCAGAATGGTATGCCTGATTACCCTCATAGACTGTTGACATGTCATAATAGTTGTACAAGTGTATTCATGTGGAACCTTCTATGATCACTTAGAATCACATGTTATGTCAGAGACATGGGATTACTGGTATTTTCCATGATTGTGCATGCCTCTGTTTACTGTTGTCCATGAACTTGTAACTGTGTCCCACTTGCTGGAGACCTCTGCTGATATTACAGTCATATTCAGGCAAATCAGTTTGCACAGCTTCACAAAATGCACCCAAACCCAATTGTATATAACACCCCTAACAGATGTCCTCAACACTGCTCATGTCAGGATGCGTATATCACAAAGACACCTTCTGAGTTGTTATGCCATCTTGTCTGACAGTCACATAGTGTACATTTTTACTGTGCAGTCCATACTGTGCCATGTTAATATGTGATTAATGTTCCTGCTACAATTGTCTTCCATTTACATGCCCTCATCTGCTGCACATTATTATAGGTTCATAGGTTCATAGGTTTATACTAGGCTATCTGCCCGAGGGCATTTACATAGTATGGGGAACTATACCCATTATTTTGCTGTGCACTGATCCCTGGGGTATATACGATCTCCCATCCATTGGTCAAGATTTCTCTTGAACAAGGCCAGTGCTCTGCCTCACATGTACGGGATTTTGTTCCACAGCATAGGGAGTCTTTGGGTAATGAATCTATCCTCCAGCATAATAGCCGTGTCGAGGTTTAAGTCTCCGCCCTTGTGGCTCTGATGGATCTAGATTTTTGAGGTGAAGCATATTCATCAAATCTGGGTTTGACATGGCCTTGTATGTTAGGCAAAGGTCACCTCTGAGCAACTGAATAGAGCTGGAGTTCTTTCAGTCGGGCAGCATAGGACAGATTTTGAGACCCTTTATCCTTTTGGTGAGGAACTTTTGTGGCCTCTCCAGCTGCTGCAGGTGTCGGGTCAGATACATCCCAAATGGGGCATTGTACTCAATCATTGGTCTGATGAGTGATGAGTAAAGGGAGACTATGACCTCCTTGATCTAGATGAGAATCCCTTCATGATAAGGTGGGCAATGTAGAAAGTCTTCCTAACTACTTTAGCTACATGGGTGTCGAATGACAGACTACTATCAACCTGGGTCCCCAGGTCCCTGATAACTTCTTCTGTGCTCAGTGGATTGCCACCTATTTGGTAGCTAGGGGTAACCTTGTTTTTCCCAAAGGGTATGACTATGCATTTTTTGGCATTTAACTTCAGGCCGTGGCTCTGGCACCAGTTATCCATTTCTGTGAGACCCTTCTGAAGGATATCTGTGTCAGATGTGTTTTCTACTATGGCAGTTTGCAGTCATCTGCAAACTTTGTCATAACCCTCCTGTGTTTGCTTGTACAAAGTAGATGCCAAACAAGAGTGGGCCCAGCACTGAGCCCTGTGGGACACCACTTGTGACAGGTTTTGAGTCTGACATGGCGCCAGCAACTCTGACCCTGTGGGTTCTGTCACTCAGCCAGTTTGCAACCCATCTTGTGATGTATGGGTTAACATTTAAGCTGATGAGTTTTTCAATGATACCAGTGGGGTATTGTATCAAGGCCTTAGCCAGATCGAGGTAGGCTGTATGGACTGCCTTTCCTCGTCAATGGCTTTGGTGACTGTAAGAAGTCAACCAAGTTTAAAAGGCATGATCTGCCTTTGACAAAGCCAAACTGGGTTGGATCCAAAGTCTGCAAATTCCTATGTCTTTATTTATGAGGTCCATTATGATCCTCTCCATGGCTTTGCAGATAAGGCTTGTCAGGCTAATGGTTTGTGAAGTGGGACCACAGTTGCAGTGCGCCACTCCATCCAGAGGTAAGACTTTGATTAAACAGCTGTCCTAGCTGTGGGTTTAATTCCTCATTGAGTTCGTGGAGCACACAGCCGGGGACACCATCAGGTCCCATGGATGCTGTGTTTTTGCTTTGGAGATGTTTGGGGGCTGCAATCGTTTGGTATAGATATCTCTCCTTTTGGGGAAGTTTGCACTGAACCTGTCAGCCAGTATGTTGGCAATGTCTGTAGGATCAGTAATCTTCACATCATTTTGAACTAGTTCTGAGCATATCTGGGAGTTTCCTCCTAGGTGTCTAACATAGCTAAAGAAGGCCTTATGATTGTCTTTTGAGTCTTTAGCTATTTTTAAATTTGCTTTGGATGATTTTATGAGAGCTCTTAGTTTTAAGGATTTTGCTGTATCTATTGTAGAGTTTGTTTATGGCTGGGGTCCACCAGACTGGGGTACTAAGAGTCTTTGTTTTGTTTGGGATTGCCTTATCCATGCAGTCCTGCAGGTGCTGGTACTGTTTTCCACCAGGGAGACCACACTAGTCTTTGAGAAGTTCTTTACTGTGGTCTTTTTATTTCAGGTGGGGTGGGATGAGGACCTCCAGCGAGATTAGTTTGTGATCTGATCTCACCAGTGAGGTGATGATGAGATCAAGTATGTTATCTCCTCTTGTGGGGATGGTGACTAGTTGTTCCATGGCATTTGAGTTTATGAATTCCAGGAACTTTTGGGCTAGGGTGTTTGGGCTTGAGTAGTGTTCCCAGTCTATATTAGGTCACCTAGTATGATGGTGTTTGGCGATACATTTATCCCTCTAGTGTTTTCAGGAAGGCCATGTGAGGTTCCTGAGTTTGTGAGGGTGGCCTGTAACATGCTACAATTTGCAGAGCAGTCTTGCCTATGGTTAATTGGCATTTTGAGATTGAGACTTCTGGCATTGAGCAGCATTACCCTTAGTTTTTTTTTGTGTTCTAGGGTGGTAGGTTTAGAATTTGAGCCTTGCCTAAAAAGGCAAGGGTGACAGGTGCAGAATGACACCAGTGTTTAAGCCAATTGTTAAAGCTGATCATCTTATCTCTGTATTGTGGCATCACTCTTGGTGAAGGTAGGATACTGCTCAAGGTCAGGGTCATACCTGCCTGGGCTACATAGTCAGAGAGCTCCTCAATGTCTCTTTTCATGTAGTCACAATGACTGAGTCATATTTGTACTTGCTGTTGAGAGACCTGACTCAGTCTGGTGAGCGGGACATCAGTGTGTCTGACTATGGAGTCACCAATGACTAGTGTGTCTGGCATTGTGTTTGGCCTTAAGGGCTGTGACTGTTTGACACTCTGACTGTGAGGTCTATGTGTTGCAGGTGTTGTGTTCTGAGGTGGTGGTTGTTTGGGTGTCTGCTTTGGTGGCCTCTGCTGTTTTGGTAGATTTTGATCAGAGCCATGTCTTTGTGTGTTTATGTGTATGATTTGAGGTTGTAATGGTGCTATGTGAGACTAGGTTCACCAGCTGAGCAGGAGAGGACACTAGCAACTGATCCGAAGGATAGACAAAAACTTTAAAAAGATTCAGGGGTAGGAGCAAGTGCTAGGTTTAACAGATAGAGAATAGTCTACTTGGAGTCAAGTGGAGATGATCTTTTAGTTATAGGATAAGCTGATTAGATCAGTAGTATAGTTCGAGGAAGGTAGTTTATACCAGGGGCTGGAAAAATAAACTACTAGTTACTGGCTGAAACCTGGACAAAAGGCAGCTCAATGCTTCCCACTCCCACTGGTAAGCAAGGTAACTTCCTCTCCCCAAATAACACAGGAACTACAACCAAAGCCCAGGAATCAGCAACTCTGAAACTGGACTAAACTAGTAAAGCAGGAAAAACAAGAGATATTTTTCTTTGTCCCAGAACAGGCAGAAACAGGTACAGCAAACACTTATAAATGCTATGAATCAGCTACTACAGCTTACACAGAAGAATTTGCTACAAATACAGTCAAATAGTAACAAACAAGGATTCCAAGTGCAATATTAAGTTAAATGCAGTAAAACAGCTTCAGTGTAACAGAATAGGTATTCAGATGTGGAAAGCAACAAAAATTATACTTAGTATCAAGAAAAGCCCATTGTATTATGTTCCACCTGTCATCTTTCCCTGTGTCCTTTTCTACAATTCATCTGTGTGTCCCTGCTCAATACACACACTTCCTTTGACTGTTTATTTTAAATAGCAGTCCATGTACCCTTAAAGATCATTTACATAACATTAATACAGAATGCCTAGAATGGGATTCCACAGTACTCTGCCCTGTAATGTATTTGGACCATATACATCCCTATATGATAAACTCGGGTAATCATTTTGGCATTCCGTGCAATCCAGATGACCTAGTTTGCTTGTTCATAGGTAAACAGGTTTGCTATCCATGTTGCTTTACACAGTTTCCTGGCCTGCAACACTGTTGCCAGCCATGAAACCATACTTGTTTATGCTTAAACTTGTGTGGCATGATTATCAGTGCTGCTCACTGCACAAACAGTGCGAGATGCCTACATGGAGTTTATAGATGTCTACCAACAATCTAAACAAGTATTGGCCTAGGACAGTGTCCTGAGGAACACCCTGACTGTAACCAAGAATTTCAACAGTTCACTTCCTGTATGATACCCGCCATGTCCTATTTGTAAGGCATAAACTATCCATCTTATCAAGAGTACAAAGAGTACATCAGTACCGAGGTGGTCTAATTTATAGATAGGTACTTTTTGCATGACCTTGTCAAATGCTGAAATTAAATCTATATAAATGAAATCACAGCATAATTTTTCATTCATAGTTATTATTATATTGTTATAGAACATCATGTTATAGGTGGCATTAGATCTGTTTTCAACATATGCATGCAGCTATATGGTTTCGTGTTTGAGCCTTTTCAATTCTGACAATAACATATCCAATATTACTTTCTGCATTATTTTTCCACAGCATGAAGGTAGACTTTAGAGTCTGTATGACTTTGGGTTTGTCCTACTCCCCTTTCCCTGAAAAACAGGTTTAATAAGTACGTCTCCAATCTTGAGGAATCTCCTCATATGTATATGACCTAGTAAAATATAAATATAATGGTACTTTAAGTTCTTGATGAATTGTTCTCAGGTCATTATAATTAATTCTGTTTCCGTCTTGTTCTTCGTTTTGATCCAGTTTGCATAGTTCATTTTCAATATAATCTAATTTGATTTTACTACCTAAGGTTACCTGGATGCCACTAGGTCAACTCTTTGTAGAGCAAAACTGTTTTTCATAAGATTCTTTGTATCTAATATGTTGCGTCTGAGAATACATTTTAGAATCTACCCACAGTTTATAAATTTGTATGTCTTTACTCCTTCCTCATCTTATGTATCTATAAAATGGTTCCCTATTATGCTCAACATCTTTATATAAATTTTCTTCAAAATTTTCTTTATCTTGCCTCACACTATGCTTAATTTATTTGACCAGCTTGTTTATTTCAGTTTTCAAAGTTGTAGTTCAACTTATTTTCCATTTCTTATATTTTCTGCCGCTCACCTTAATCAAGTACCGTGTTCCAATGGAAATATATCCTCCAGACATAGCACGCCTAGATCCATTTTTTTTATTTGTTTTTATTCATTCATTTATTTATCTGTTTATTTTTTTGCATTTAAGCAATTTCTCTTTCACAACTTTCCACATTCCTTCTGCAGATTTTCCACTGAATACATCATTCCAGTTAGTTTTACATAGTAACTTTTCTGCTCCCATATAATCTGCTATCAGTCTTCTGTGAGATGGGTTAGATTTCATTTTGACAGAATTATTGAATAACAAATTAACCTTTCTAAACAAAAGATCATTGCACATCATTGGTGGTAAAACTTGACATGAAATAACAATAATTTCTTTAGGAACACAAACAATATCTAGGATTTCTGTTACTGGTATTTTTTTGTTATAAAGAATCTGAAGCAATTGTTGTTCCTGAACATATGTTGTGAATAATTTCCTTATTAATGTTGTTGAATCAATATTATTCCAGTCTGTTTCTGGTAACTTTAAGTCCCCAACCATCATTATCCTTCCCCCTTTTTTTCGTGCAAGAAATGTATGAATTATTCTAGGTCATTAGCACTTGACTTTGGTGGTCTATACACCCCAGCAATTGCAATACAAACACTTTATTATTAATGATTCTTGCATTAACAACCATCAACGATGCATCAAATTTTGTCTGTGAACTGTTAAACTTTCTGCCAGGCAAAAATCCTGCCTTGTGTTTGTCAATATTACAAAATATCTGCTGCAAAAATTGTGTTCCCTCACACCACCCTCACCTTGTAAGTATTAGCACCAGTTTCAAAATATGGCAACAGACATATCATACTGGTATGCTACATTAATAAAATATGAAAAATGTCATAATATCTGTAACCTAACTGAAAACCAAACAGTTATACCTCTGCAGGTATGCTATGTGTAGATAATATCTGTTGGCCAATTTGGCTCTAGTAATCCAATCTTATATGTGATACCTTATCTGTTATATAATTAATTTGATCCCGTAAATAGCCATTGACATAAAATCTACTATGTCCCTCCATATGTGCTACTCAAATTTTGTGTCCTGTGATCAAGTTGTAAGTAGTGTTGGTGGATTCAGAGAGACACCTTAGCCATCACCATGCAATGCTCCATTATGGAGTCATTCTAAAAATATGAATAACATCAACATTTTAATAATCAACTAACAAAAAATGGAGTACTCCTTCATGTTCACTGATTTGTCTGCAGCAGCTTTCAAACTATACATTCCTCATCATGTTTCCAGTTCCTTTACAAAGATATTAATAAAAATATGAGAAATGCAATAATTTTTCACAGACTGATGAAAAAAGCAAACTGTTACATCTCTACATTAGTGTTACATGCACATCACGCCATGTAAAGTCACTGGCTACATTGGCACTAGCTTCAAAATGAAAATTCACCAATCATTTTGCCATGCACCCTTACAGAGTTATTCTTGTAGATTTGCAGAATAACAAGATTTATTTACCTAACTAGTAAACAAACTGTTATGCCTCAGCAACTCTGCCACATGATCTATTAGACAAACTATATATATATATATATATATATATATATATATATATATATATATACACATATATATATATATATATATATATATATATATATATATATGTATATATATATATATATATATATATATATGTGTCCCTTACCAGCCTCAGTAAGAAGGTGAGATCCCTCATAAAATCGTCCAAAGCTAGTTACGAAAATAAAATTGCCGAAGATTTGAAAGACAACCACAAGGCATTCTATAGCTATGTCAAGAATCTAAATGGCAATGCTCAGATCTGCTCTGAGCTACAACAGAATGGCATTAAACATTCTGATCCCAAGGATATTGCCAATATCCTGGCAGACTGATTCAGTGCAAACTTCACCCCCACTCACCCCCTAAAGGGCCCATCTCAATACCGAAAGATTGCCAAATTCAGGTAATAATGGCCACACAGGTAAAAAACGCACTCTCCAAAGCTAAGAATACAACATCCATGGGGCCGGATGACATCCCAGGATATGTACTGCATGAACTACAAAATGAACTGGCACCTCACCTAAGTGTCATGTTTAATCATAGCCTCACCTCAGGCTTCATGCCCACTGAGTGGTGCACAGCTACATTTATCCCACTCCACAAAGGGGGATCCACCTTGGATCCCAGGAACTACCGCCCAATCAGTCTGACGAG
>NC_056730.1:248135804-248138304 GCF_019279795.1 Protopterus annectens | reverse complement strand
TCGGGATTGAAATTTCGAAATAGTGAAATTCGGGATTTCAGTATTTTGAAATTACAAAGTGGATCCATATATATATATATATATATCTCTATATCTCTATATATATATATATATATATATATATATATATATATGTATATGGGTCTACTTCATTTGATCAAAAGAGCATTTGACTGAAACCCATTTGATCGAAATTTCATTTGATTGAAAACCAGTATTCAAGGCATAAATCTGGGATTTGTCCCCCTCCCCAATGTTGTACAACCCTGGAGTTAATATATATATATATATATATATATATATATATATATATATATATATATATATATATATATAGATATATATATATATATATATATATATATATATATATATATATATATATATATTTAGGGGGGATGTGGGGGTGAAGCCCCCCACCTAGTTTCCTTTAAAATAAGAAAATAACACAAAAAGTACAGATTTTAAATGAAAAATAGGAGGGGAGCTTCACCCCCCACACCCCTCAGCTATATATACCAACTCCAGGGTCGCACGGCATTGGGGAGGGGGAGAAATCCCTGTTATTTGACTTGAATACTGGTTTACGATCAAATTAAATTTCGATCAAATGGGTAGACCCATATATATATATATATATATATATATATATATATATATATATATATATATATTTTATTTTACTTTATTTATTTATTTTACATTTGTTAACTGGGCTAGTCCAACTGGATACATGTCCATTTTCAGTGGAGGCCCGAGGAGAAAAGCTCCGCTATCTACTACATGGTAACAAAACAGTACATACAAAATTCACAACGGTTATAAATCAAAAAATAGATATAAATCACAAAAAAAGAAAGGCAGTAGCAACAATTTCAGGAAGTTACAAAAAAAGGGGGATAGAGAGACAAGGAAATTATTTAAGTAAAGATGTGGGAAAAAAAGGGAGAGAAGAATTAAGTACTTTAAAAAAGTTAACAAGAGTGTTATTAGAGAAGTAAAGTTATTTAGTTAAGATAGTCATATTTCAGGTCGATAGGAAAAAGAATAAATTGAAGAAATAGATTTGGGAGAAAGTATGAGGGATAAAGGAGGAGAGTAGGAGGTCAAAGAGGAGCTAGATCAACTGGGATTAATGCAAGAGCAAAGCCAGTGTTTAGTAAGAAAGAGTTTCAGTTTAGTCTTAAATAGTGTAATGGAAGTCTGAGCTATAAGGTCTGGAAGAAGTTGGTTCCATATTTTACCAACTGAGTTGGAAAATATGGAGTCACCTGCTGTATTTTTTGAAAGAGAAGTTTGAATCAGTATTTTATTAGAAGAGCGTAGGTCTTTTAAGTTGTTGTAGGGTTTTATAAGGGTGGAGGGGTATGTTTTCAGGGTGGTAAAGGGCTGTGTGGGCAATTGTAAGCTGATAGTACTGAATTAGGTGGGGTAATTCCAGCCATCCTAGGTTAGAGAGGTTCAGACAGTGGTGTGTTTTATATGGAGAGGCAGTGGCAAATCTCGTAATGTTGTTGTAGGCTGTTGTGAGCTTATTAATGTTATGCTTAGACAGATTAGTATAAATGGGGGAAGCATATAGTAAAGTGGAGATAAGATGTGTTCTTGCTATGGTAGTTCTTGCTTCAGGGGTTAGGAAAGTTCTGATTCTATAGAGAGAACCTAGCTTTCTATTAGTTGCTTTTATGATGCAGTTGATGTGAAAATCAAATTTTAGTAGGTTGTCAATAGTAATACCCAACAGTTTGGTTGTTTGGTCAGGAGAGATAAGGGTGCCATTGTTAGAAGTAATTGTGAAATTAATAGAGGGAGACAGGTGTGTGGGTAAGAAGAGGAGAAGTTTAGTTTTCTTAGGGTTTAAGAGAAGACAATGGTTAGAGAACCATTGCTCAATAGTAGTGAATGTCTTTTGGGTAAGGTAGTGAAGATCAGCTTGGTTTGTGGCAGAGCAAATGATGGTGGTGTCATCAGCATATTGAATACAAGTATTTATGGGCGTGGCAAGATGCAAGTCATTAATAAAGATGGAAAATAACAGAGGACCTAAGATGGAGCCTTGAGGGACCCCTAAGGTGGTGGGGAGAAGTTCAGAGAGATTGTTGTTCCATAAAACAGCTTGTTTCCGGTTTTGAAGATAGGAAGTGAACCAAGTTAAGGCAAGATTATCAAGAGAGAGCGATTTTAAGCGATGTAGGAGGAATTGGTGATTCACCATATCAAAGGCTTTAGACAGGTCTACAAAGAATGCTGATGAAAGAAGATTGCTATTACGGTTAATATTAATGGAGTCAATAAAGGATAATAAGGCTGTGGTGGTGCTATGGTAAGGACGAAAGCCATGTTGGCAGTTAGCGAGGAGATTGTTATATTTATTTTATATTTTATGTTATATATATATATTTATATATATACACACACAAACACACAAACACACACACACACACACACACACACACACACACACACACACAGATAGATAGATAGATATATAGATAGATAG